>NC_061512.1:270984813-271073127 GCF_022539505.1 Lolium rigidum
TTTCAGCCGAAAGGAAAGCTTGCCCCTAGATATGTTGGACCTTTCAAAGTTCTCGAGTCGCCGAGGCGAAGTATCCTATCAATTAGAGTTACCCGAAGAAATGTCGGCCGTGCACGACGTATTTCACATCTCACTCCTCGCGAAAGTGCCTCGGAAGTCCCCGAGAAGACGGAAGTGTTCAAGAACATCGATCACCGTTCGGTAGATATCAACCAAGACCCGACATACCGCGAAGTGCCGATTCGCGTCTTGGAAGAAGCATACCGAACCACCCGCACCCGAAGCATCAAGTTTCGAAGATACAAGTGGAGCAACCATACCGAAGATGAAGCCACTTGGGAGCGAGAGGAAGATATGAAGAAGGAGTACCCCGATCTCTTTAGTACCTAATTTCTTTAAGATCTCGGGACGAGATCTTTTGTAAGGGGGAAGGGTTTGTAACATCCCAAATTTCAAATAAAGGAAGAAGAACAATTTCAATTATCCAAAATTGAGAACCAACAAAAACTTTTACTTGCATATAGTACCCCGCATAGGACTTGTGCATTTTGAGTGCTATGCCATGATGTTTGTTACTTTGTGTTTGTGATGAACTCTAAAACCCTAAAGTGATCAAGTGATCATCATAAATTAAATACCTCAAAAAGAGAAAGAAATCAAATATCACAAAAACCCTAAAAACCCTAATATAAGGTCTATGTCATTTTTGGTAAATCTGATCTTAGACCCATTTGATCTTCACCAATAATTGTGTTATGATATTAAAGAGTGAATACAACTTTGAGAATCAAAGATTTACTTTTCAAACCATTTTCAAAATTGAAAACATGATCACATATGATCATGGTCATTTCTGACTTTTATAGTCTGGTACCTACTTTGAGCCTATCTATTTCAATTTTTCCAAACCAAACAAATCCAACTCTTGGCATGTCATCCAAGTACTCAACAAGGTGAACAACTTCTGTAAAGATCACCATATCAAATTCATCATGGATCAAGAGATAGAAGCATGCCAAGATGAGACTTTGAAACATATGTAACAATCTCCATTTTTTGAAATGTGATCAAACCAGGCCACCACTTGCTCACCACTTGACCTAGCATTGACCACAAGACCCTCCTACACAAAATCCATGCCTTGGCACCCCCTGGACACGACCAAACATGGCCTAGCCATGGCCATGCCGGCCACGTCGCCCACGACACGCCTCCCTCTCTTTCTCTTCACCATCGCCACGGCCACCATGTCCAACGCGTCGCCCATGATCCCGGGAGATCGCCCGTACCCGCCGTTGGTCGAGGAGACGCCGACAAGCCCCGGACGACGCGCGCCCGGGACGCCCCGTGTACGCCGCCAACGGCATGGCGACGTCACCCGGTGCACGGACACGTCCACGCGGCGCTCGCCGGATCTCGCCGTACCCGACCATATCCGCGCGCCGTAGTACCTCTCTCGCCACGCGGAGCTCGCCGGACACGCTCACGTCACCCCCTAGCGTCTACCGCCGCCGGAGAGGAAGCTTCCTTCCGCCACGGCCGCGGCAGTACACGGACGCGCCCGACCGTCGTACGCCCCCATTTGCCGCGCCGTTGACGCTCGCAGTACCGCCTTGACGTGGTGAACACGACCCCGTCGTCGCTTAGCCCCCTAGCTCACCGGAGACGCCGCGCCCTTGTCGACTTGCCGCAGCACCCACGGCACCCCTCACGCCCTATAAAAGGAGACCTCCTCTTGATGATCCAAGCACACCACCAGCTTCCCCTCTTCTTCCTCGACCTCCCCGAGCACCTCGCCATGATCGATTAGCCACCGCCGCCGCCCAATCGACGCCTCACCGCCGCGGAAGCCCTGCAGCAATCGCCGGAGAAGGAGGCCGCCCCTGACGACGCCGCTGCTACAGGCTGCTTCGCCGTTGTCCACAACCTCGTCGAGCACATTGCCCAACCCTAGCTGGAGCCACGGTGAGCCTCCGACCCCCTACCGCCGCCGTGCCAGTGAACCCATCTCGTCGGAGACGACGATGAATGCGAGCCGTTGATCCGTGTTCTAATCCAACGCACCACCTCGCCCCATACCGTTTCGGTGACGCTGAGTCACTGACGCGCGGACCCCACCTCCGTCGGCACGCCGCGCGTCGTGGACCGTGGTTGGGCTGAGTGGGCTGGGTTTGGGCCGTTTTTAAACCTTTAGGCCCACTTAGCTTTCCCGCGTAGCCCAGTAATTCAAATTCGAATTATCCAAATCCATTTAATCTCAATACTGGTTACAACTTTGAAATTCAATAGATTGAAATTGGCTAAACCAAATTTGATGAACTTTATGTTGTTGGAAAGCTAAGAAAAAGATCTAACTCATGCCACTGGTCCCTTGGTCAGATACTTGGTAGAATAAATGTGATAAAAATAACAAGACAGGGACTTTTACATATTCAAATAATTATTAAAAATCAACCAAAATAGATATTAAGTTAATTCCAACTCTAGTAGCTCACATATGACTTACACTAATTGTTTCTGCAAGAAAATGGTGTGGTCACTTTGCATGATCATGCCCTAGTTTAATTAATGGATCATTTGACTAGTTTAACTAGTTGATATTATCCAAAACTATTAAAGTAAACCTTGTGAAGTTGTATACTTCATTTAAACTTGTCTCACATGAATTCATGGGATGTTTGGACCCCTGGTTTAAAACTCTCTTATATGAATTACTTGAGATTTAAATCAAATGTAGTGTTATTTAAATAGTATGAGGTGGTCTACCTCATTTAAATCATTTTCTCCAATAATGATGATGAATGGTTGACTTGGGTCAACATAGGATCCATGTATTGTTGTGGAGAAATTAAATCTTAAGAAGATTCAATGAGAGGAAATTATTTCCCAAACACCATATGAACCTTACTTCTCACATATGAATAAGAGGAAATCTTTTTCCTCAAGTCACCCACCAATACACTTACTTATTTTATGTGTGTGCTTAGTATAGTTTGTGTGAAGTAATGATGTGTTTAGATTAGCCTTTGAGCTTGTTTGGTGATTATACTTCGTATTCAAATTTAGACGCTAGCACCGGAGATTATCAAGAGGAAGGAGAATTCTACCCCGAAGAAGAAGGAGAAAACCTAGAGAACTACCAAGGCAAGATAATACTCTTGCAAAGTGCAAAGCTCACCTTGAGCAAGGCACCATGATTCTTACTTCTCTTTATACAAGTCTATCTTATGTGTACACCATACAAGTTCTACTTGTTGTGTTTTCCAAAGATAAACTAAAATTGGGATAGAGAACAAGATTACTGGATGAGTAAAGGTAGCAAAGCAAAGTAGCACCCTTCATGATTAGTGCTAGTGCTAAAGTACTAAAATTTGACTATATTAGATGGGAGCATGTGAATGGTTGATTTTGAAACCTTGGAATGATGAAGCATTCCATTGAAGAGTTTGAAGTTGAATGTGAACAAGAGAAGATGGTGATTTTTGATAAAACCTGATATTGGTTTGAATGCGATACCTTTCCAATTTTTGAGTACCCCCACAATACCCGATTATGGGTAGGGCTTAACCGGAAGTTTATAGATTTTAGTATGAGTTCCCTCCGAACACACATCATAGGGGTTATGCTGAGGCTGCCTCCGTTGTTGAGAAAGGATGTGAATTGAGGTGAAATTGTACGGCCAAGCCCCGTGCGGTTCCCGGGTTAACAGTTGGTTTTCACCGGGAGGCCAAGCTCATGGGGAGAGGTGCTCATACTAGGATGTGTAAGTGAAAGGTTATGGTTGATGATCCGCGTACTCGTGTTACGGTGACTCGGAGTTATTCCGACGGATGAAATCAAATGTTGTGGCACAAGTGTGCAACCTCTGCAGAGTGTAAACCTATTCGAATAGCCGTGTCCACGGTTACGGACGGTTGGAAAGGCCATACAGTTTCCGGTGTCAGATTTTCGAAAGCTTTAGTACATATGAATGGTGACTTGGTGACTCTTTGGGCTTTGAACCAATGACGTGGGAATGACACTAATGTTCCCACTTAAGTTAGTTAGTACATGATCCAAGCTTGTGAACTAAAATTTGGCATATGCAAGTTAAATTAGAGCTTAGTTTCTTTAATGGGCATTTTACAATAGTATTAGTTTGCAAGTACTTGAAGTACTTACGGCTTTGTCCCTGGCTATTCAAATGGCCAGAGTACGAGGAGGAACAGAACTATCACGAGGATGACCAGCAGGACGCCTACGACAACTAGGGGTTTCGACGTCAAATGTTGGCCTCGTGGACTAGAGAGTCCCGTTACTATTACGCTTCCGCTATGTATGAACTTATGTATGTTGTTGATTTGGAAATCAACTATTTGTGTAATATGAATCATGTGATTCAAGATTGTATGACACTATGGCTTGTAATAAATAATGACTGTGATATTCGACTATTATGCCTCGCAACAACATTATCCTGGGATTGCGATGAATGACATAATAGGCATCTGGACTTAAAAATCCGGGTGTTGACATGCGACCAGGAGGCTTTGCGGGCCGTCGCTCTGAGGGACTGGGGCCAGCCGCAGCCCTAGTTGTTCCCGGCTCTACCGTGTTGACCGTCTCTGCCCGCCAGGGGGTTTCTGACGTCAACAGAGACTCATGCGGCCGTGGAATGCTATGAAGCATCGAAACATTTCTTCAGCTGTATGATGGAAGAAGGCAGCTCCATTAGTGAGCACATGCTCGCCATGACCGGGCATGCAAAGAAACTCAGTGACTTGGGAATAGTGATTCCTAACAGATCGGGGATTAATCGTGTCCTTCAATCACCGTCACCAAGTTACAAGAACTTTGTGATGAACTACAATATGCGGAACATGAACAAGGAGTTACCCGAACTCTTTGGCATGCTAAAAGCTGCCGAGATTGAGATCAAGAAAGAGCACCAAGTGTTGATGGTCAACAAGACCACCGGTCTCAAGAAACAAGGCAAGTCTAAGGGAAAATTCAAGAAGGGTGGCAAGAAAGCTTCCACGCCTCCTATGAAACCTAAGAACGGCCCTAAGCCCGATGCTCGAGTGCTATTACCGCAAGGAGAAGGGACACTCGGAAGCGTAATTGCTCCAAGTATTTGGCGGATCCGAAGAGCGGCCTTGTCAAGAAGAAGAAAGAAGGTATATCCGATATACATGTTATAGATGTTTATCTCACTAGTTCTCGTTCTAGTACCTGGGTATTTGATACCGGTTCGGTTGCTCATATTTGTAACTCGAAACAGGAACTAAAGAATAAACGACAACTGCCGAAGGATGAAGTGACGATGCGCGTTGGAAACGGATCCAAGGTCAATGTGATCGCAGTCGGCACACTTCCTCTACATCTACCTTCGGGATTAGTTTTAAGCCTAAATAATTGTTATTATGTACCTGCGTTGAGCATGAACATTATATCCGGATCTTGTTTAATGCAAGACGGTTATTCATTCAAGTCTGAGAATAATGGTTGTTCTATTTTTATGAATAATATCTTTTATGGTCGAGCACCACAAAAGAATGGCTTATTTCTATTAGATCTCGATAGTAGTGATACGCATATACATAACATTGATGCTAAGCGAATTAAATTGAATGATAATTCTACTTATATGTGGCACTCGTCGTCTTGGTCATATTGGAGTGAAACGCATGAAGAAACTCCATACCGATGGATTACTTGAATCACTTGACTTTGAGTCACTTGATAGATGCGAAGCATGTCTAATGGGAAAAATGACTAAGACTCCATTTTCTCGGTATGATGGAGCGAGCTACCGACTTATTGGAAATCATACATACCGATGTGTGCGGACCAATGAGTGTAGCATCGCGCGGTGGTTATCGTTATGTTCTAACCTTCACAGATGATCCGAGTAGATATGGGTATATCTATTTCATGAAACATAAATCCGAAACTTTCGAGAAGTTTAAGGAATTCCAAAGTGAAGTAGAAAATCAACGTAACAAGAAGATTAAATTTCTACGATCCGATCGTGGAGGTGAATATCCGAGTTATGAGTTTGGCATGCATTTAAAGAAATGCGGAATACTTTCACAATTGACACCGCCGGGAACACCACAACGAAACGGTGTGTCCGAACGTCGTAATCGAACTCTCTTAGATATGGTTCGTTCTATGATGTCTCTTACCGATTTGCCGTTATCATTTTGGAGTTATGCATTAGAGACAGCCGCATTCACTTTAAATAGAGCACCATCAAAATCCGTAGAAACGACACCGTATGAATTATGGTTTAATAAGAATCCTAAGCTGTCGTTCCTTAAAGTTTGGGGTTGCAAAGCCTATGTAAAAAAAGTTACAACCGGACAAGCTAGAACCCAAAGCGGAGAAATGCTTCTTCATAGGATACCCTAAGGAAACTATAGGGTACACTTTCTATCACAGATCCGAAGGCAAAATCTTTGTTGCTAAGAACGGAACCTTTCTTGAGAAAGAATTTCTCACTAAAGAAGTGACTCGGAAGAAAAGTAGAACTCGATGAGATTAATGAATCTATACTCGTTGATCGAGTAGCGCAAGTACCGGAAGTTGTACCGTACCGCCTACACCGGCAACGGAGGAAGCTAATGATAATGATCATGAAACTTCGAACGAGGAAACTATCGAACCTCGCAGATCGACAAGGGAACGTGCCACTCCTGATTGGTATGATCCTTGTCTAAATGTCATGATTGTGGATAACAATGATGAGGACCCCGCGACGTATGAAGAAGCGATGATGAGCCCGGATTCCAACAAATGGCAAGAAGCCATGAAATCCGAAATGGGATCCATGTATGATAACAAAGTATGGACTTTGGTAGACTTACCCGATAGCCGAAAGGTCAGTCGAGAATAAATGGATCTTCAAAAGAAAAACAGATGCTGATGGTAATATTACTGTCTATAAACCTCGACTTGTCGCAAAGGGTTTCCAACAAATTCAAGGAGTTGACTACGATGAGACTTTCTCACCCGTAGCGAAGCTAAAATCTGTGAGGATTTTGTTAGCAATAGATGCATTTTTCGATTATGAGATTTGGCAGATGGATGTCAAAACGGCGTTCCTTAATGGAGACATTGAGGAAGAGTTGTATATGGTACAACCCAAAGGTTTTGTCGATCCTAAAAATGCTGACAAAGTATGCAAACTTCAGCGTTCAATCTATGGACCGAAGCAAGCATCAAGAAGTTGGAACCGACGCTTTGATAAGGTGATCAAAGACTTCGGGTTTATACAAGTGTCATGGAGAGGCCTCGTATTTACAAGAAAGTGAGTGGGAGCTCTGTAGCATTCCTGATATTATATGTAGATGACATATTATTGATTGGGAATGATATAGAACTATTAAGCAATGTAAAAGGTTATTTGAATAACAGTTTTTCAATGAAAGACCTTGGTGAAGCATCATATATATTAGGCATCAAGATTTATAGAGATAGATCAAGACGCCTAATAGGGCTATCACAGAGTACATACTTGGACAAGATTCTAAAGAAGTTTAGAATGGACGAAAGTAAGAAAGGGTTTTTACCTATGTTACTAGTGCAAGGTCTTGAGTAAGACTCAAGGACCGGCTACGGCAAAAGAAAGAGAAAGGATGAATCAGATCCCCTATGCTTCGGCAGTAGGCTCTATTATGTATGCCATGCTATGTACAAGACCGGATATAGCGCATGCTGTTAGTTTGACTAGCAGATATCAAAGTGATCCAGGAATGGAACACTGGACAGTGGTCAAGAATATCCTAAAGTACTTGAAAAGAACTAAGGATATGTTTCTTTGTTATGGAGGTGACCAAGAGCTCGTTGTAACAAGTTACACCGATGCAAGTTGGAACACTGATCCTGATGACTCTAAGTCACAGTCTGGGTACGTGTTTATATTGAATGGTGCTGCAGCAGAGCTGGGCAAGCTCGAAGCAGTGCACGGTGGCGAAGTCTTCAACGGAATCGGAGTACATAGCGGCTTCAGAGGCTTCATCAGAAGCGGTATGGATGAAGAGGTTCATTGTAGAGCTCGGTGTGGTTCCTAGTGCATTGGACCCACTAGTCATATACTGTGACAACATGGGTGCCATCGCCAATGCACAAGAACCAAGGTCACACAAGAGGATGAAGCATATCAAGTCTGCGTTACCACTCGATTCGCGAGTACATCGAAGATGGAGAAGTAAAGATTTGCAAAGTACACACCGATCCGAATGTAGCAGATCCGTTGACTAAAGCTCTCCCTAGGGCAAAGCATGACCAACACCAGAATGCCATGGGTGTTAGGTATCATTACAATGTAATCTAGATTATTGACTCTAGTGCAAGTGGGAGATCGATGGAGATATGCCCAAGAGGCAATAATAAAAGTGGTTATTATTTATATCTTTATGTTTATGATAAATGTTTATATGTCATGCTATAATTGTATTAACCGAAACATTAGATACATGTGTGATATGTAGACAACAAAGAGTCCCTAGTATGCCTCTTAAACTAGCTTGTTGATTAATGGATGATTAGTTTCATAATCATGAACATTGGATGTTATTAATAACAAGGTTATGTATCATTATATGAATGATGTAATGGACACACCCAATTAAGCGTAGCATAAGATCTCGTCATTAAGTTATTTGCTATAAGCTTTCGATACATAGTTACCTAGTCCTTATGACCATGAGATCATGTAAATCACTTATACCGGAAAGGTACTTTGATTACACCAAACACCACTGCGTAAATGGGTGGCTATAAAGGTGGGATTAAGTATCCGGAAAGTATGAGTTGAGGCATATGGATCAACAATGGGATTTGTCCATCCCGATGACGGATAGATATACTCCGGGCCCTCTCGGTGGAATGTCGTCTAATGTCTTGCAAGCATAT
Source organism: Lolium rigidum (assembly GCF_022539505.1). Taxonomy (NCBI): domain Eukaryota; kingdom Viridiplantae; phylum Streptophyta; class Magnoliopsida; order Poales; family Poaceae; genus Lolium; species Lolium rigidum. The sequence goes on from NC_061512.1 coordinate 270,993,712, forward strand.
GAATGAGTTCATAAGAGACCACATACCACGGTACGAGTAAAGAGTACTTGTCAGGAAACGAGGTTGAACAAGGTATGGAGTGATACCGAAGATCAAACCTCGGACAAGTAAAATATCGCGTGACAAAAGGAATTGGTATCGTATGTGAATGGTTCATTCGATCACTAAAGTCATCGTTGAATATGTGGGAGCCATTATGGATCTCCAGATCCCGCTATTGGTTATTGGTCGGAGTGAGTACTCAACCATGTCCGCATAGTTCACGAACCGTAGGGTGACACACTTAAAGTTGGATGTTGAAATGGTAGTATCTTGAATATGGAATGGAGTTGGAATATTTGTTCGAAGTCCCGGATGTGATCCCGGACATCACGAGGAGTTTCGGAATGGTCCGGAGAATAAGATTCATATATAGGATGTCATTTTATGTGAATAAAATGTCGCGGAAGGTTCTATGGAAGGTTCTAGAAGGTTCTAGAAAAGTCCGGAAGAAACCACCAAGGAAGGTGGAGTCCACATGGGACTCCACCTCCATGGCCGGCCAACCCTAGTGGGGGAGGAGTCCCAAGTGGACTCCCCTTAGGGGGCCGGCCACCCCCATATGGGAGGTGGAACTCCCACCTTGGTGGGAGTCCTAGCTTGGCTAGGTTTCCCCTCCTATGGAAGGTTTTGGTTCGGGTCTTATTCGAAGACTTGGACACCACCTCTTGGGGTTCCACCTATATAATGAGGGGCCAAGGGGAGGGGCCGGCCACCCCAAGACCACAAGCCTGGCCGCCCCCTTGAGTGGCCGGCCACCCCTCCCAAACCCTAGCCGCCCCCTTCTCCTCCATAGCTCCCGCGTGCTTTAGCGAAGCTCCGCCGGAGTTCTCCACCGCCACCGACACCACGCCGTCGTGCCGTCGGATTCAAGAGGAGCTACTACTTCCGCTGCCCGCCGGAACGGGAGGTGGACGTCGTCTTCATCAACAACCGAACGTGTGACCGAGTACGGAGGTGCTGCCCGTTCGTGGCGCCGGAACCGATCGTGATCAAGATCTTCTACGCGCTTTTGCAAGCGGCAAGTGAACGTCTACCGCAGCAACAAGAGCCTCATCTTGTAGGCTTTGGAATCTCTTCAAGGGTGAGACTCGATACCCCCTCGTTGCTACCGTCTTCTAGATTGCATCTTGGCTTGGATTGCGTGTTCGCGGTAGGAAAATTTTTGTTTTCTATGCAACGTTATCCTACAGATACCAAGCTCTATCGTTCGATGATAGGTTCGCTTCTTTACCTTTGTGCCTCTCGCCCGGATATAATGTTAAGCGTTGGTATGTGTGCACGGTTTCAAGCAAGTCCGAAGGAAAGCCACCTTGTGGCGGTCAAAAGGATCTTTCGATATTTGGTTGATACCCCACACTTCGGATTATGTTATCCAAGGGACACGGACTTTGCTTTGATTGGCTTCACCGACTCCGATTGGGCGGGGGACAAGATTGATAGGAAGTCTACCTCCGGAGCATGTCACTTTCTTGGAAGATCTTTGGTGTGTTGGTCCTCAAAGAAGAAAAATTGTGTCTCCGTCTCCACCGCGGAAGCCGAGTATATTGCCGCGGCAAGTAGTTGTGCTCAAATCTTGTGGATGAGGCAAACCTTGCGGGACTATGGACTCGAGTATAGCAAGGTGCCTCTCTTGTGTGACAATGAGCAATCAAGATCTCCTACAATCCGGTTCTTCATGGCAAGACGAAGCACATAGAGATAAGGAACCACTTCATCCGGGATCACATTGCTCGCGGAGATATTGTACTATCCTACATTAGCACCAAGGAGCAATTGGCGGACATCTTCACGAAGCCCTTGGATGAGAAGCGTTTCATTGAGTTGAGGCATGAGCTAAATATCATCGATCCATCGAACTTTGCTTGACCGTCGTGCGCACATACCGCTCCTAACCTTTATATCTAGATGAAAGGCACGCATGGACATAGGGGGAGTGCGATTTAAATCCATTGAGCTATCACTCCCCCCATAATGCATAAAGAAATCCAAAACATTTGCTATTTGTCAATTAAGTGACTTATGAGCTTCATGTTGAGTTGTAGTCCATGAGTCCTAGATACATCTACGCGACCTCACAACTACTATACTCTTACACGGTGGCTTCGGCCACCAACACCCCTCTTTGAGGGTTTTTCGGTTCTTCGTAACCTTGTTTTGTCTTTCTTCTTTGCTTTCGTCTTCTTGTTTTTGAGAACCTCCTTCAAGCTTGTTTTCTCGTGATTTTTGCAAGCTTGGTTGTATGTTCTTTTTCTCCATCCTTCTAGTTTCGTTACCCTCCTTTTTGGTCTTCCGATGCCAAAGGGGGAGAAGTTCCTAGGTGGATGGGGACCTTTGTTGTTTGTAGCCGTTTGGTTCTAGTTGCTTATCTTGTCTTTTGGCTACATCAACAATCCTATGGAGGCATCTTATTGTGAGTTTGGGTATTCTCAAGGCTATGGTATGATAACTTCACCCAAATCTCCGTGTATCATCTTATGTTGCCTCCATTTTGTGCATGTGCTATTTGAACATGTCGTATATCTATGTTGCATATGTGATAGGTTTGTAAAAATGAGGGGGAGTGATCTCTCTACAACATGTATATTTGTATTCAAATACATATTCATGATATGCACATGTGTAGGGGGAGCTTCGTCGAGTTTTTGCAAATATAAAGTATCTCATCATAATATCATATGTTATTGCCAACTCTTGTGTTGTCATCAAACACCAAAAAGGGGGAGATTGTAAGAGCAAACTTTAAACCCCAAGTTTTGTGTGTTTGATGACAACACTTGAGATATCTCACCGTGTGCCTTGAGTATCATTGTTAGATTTGCAAGAGCACGGTGACCTCGCCGGACGCGTCAAGATCGGAAGACTGTAGCGTAGTTGATAGGTTTTCTGGTTTTGTGTGTGTTTAGCGAGGTAACATGGTTGGAGAGAAAAAGGGAAGAAAACCAGATTTAGCCAGGCCGGTACTACCGGTACCTGTAGCGGTAGTACCGCTACCCCTATAGGTACCGCCCTCGGTACCGCTCTGAGTCTGTGCTGATTTCGTCTCCCAGAACACGCTGCGGTACCCCTGCAGTACCTGGGGCGGTAGTACCGCTCACGGTACCGCTTAGGTACCGTAACCGAGTTACGGTCGTACCGCCCTGGTACCGCTCTGGTACCGCTTTGGATCCAGTAAGGTTTGGACCCTATTGCGGTACCTCAAGCGGTACCTCGTGCGGTAGTACCGCTCTGCGTCCTTTCACCGGATCCGGGAGGATTTCGAACTCAGAGCGGTAGTACCGCTCCCAGAAGCGGTAGTACCGCTTAGGCCAAATCTGGACATAACGGTTGGATTTGGAGGAGCCTATTTAAGGGCCCCTTCTTCCCCAACACGATTTTATCTCTTCCCCCTCTCTCTCCTCCATTGTTGCTGAGCTTAATCCTTGAGGATCTCCCTCCCCATCCAACCAATCTTGCCCAAACTTTGAGGAAGGGTGGAGGAGACCCCGATCTATAGTTCTACCAAGAGATATTTGACCAATCCTAGCTATCCCTTAGTGGATCTTGGTGGTAGGGTTCCTTAGTGGGGCATTGGAGAAGAGTTCCTTTGGTGGAGCATTGGAAGAGTTCCTTGGTGGGGCATTGGAGAAGAGTTCCTTTGGTGGAGCATTGGAAGAGTTTCTTTGGTGGAGAATTGGTGATGGGTTCCTATGGTGGAGCATTGGAGATGTGCAGCTATGGAGTCTAGCTTGGTGATGTACTAGATCCATAGGGTGTTGGGAGCATCCTTGTGTGTGGAGCTCGCCCCAACCTTGTGAAGGAATCACTGCCTCGACTCGGTGCCTTAGTGGAAGAGGGAGAGCACCTTCGTGGAGCTCTCTCGAGGAAGAGGGTGAGGCCTTCCTTCGTGGTGTGGCCGCCTAGTCTCTTGTGTGAGACTAGCACCTCCTCAACGCAGACGTACTTCCTTTAGTGGAAGGAACTGCGGGAAACAAACCTCGACTCGCCTCGCGCCCCCCGGTTGTCTCGCTCCTTACTTTCATTATCTTGTTGATTCCTTTACTTGTTGCACTTGTCCAATATTCATTGTAGGATCACCCCTGTTGCTAAAGTTCACACCTTTACCTTCCGTTGCCTAAAAATTGAAAAAGTCTAAAACTTGCCGTAGCGCCATTCACCCCCCCTCTTGTTCGCTACGATCCATTCACTAGGCACTATGCCCTAACAATCTTATGTTATTACATGACCAATCTCATCCAATCCCTACCATCCCCTTCAGCCTACAGCGGGGGAATTACTCACACATGGATGGGGGAAGCATGGCTGGTTGATGGAGAGGCGTCGGTGGTGATGATGGCGATGATCTCCTCCTATTCCCCGTCCCGGCGGAGTGCCAGAACGGAGTTTCTGGTCCCGAGACGGAGTTTCGCGATGGCGGCGGAGTTCTGGATGTCTTCTGGCAATTTCGTCTAACCCCCGTGCGTTTTTAGGTCGAAACCCTTAAGTAGTCCAGAGGGGGGCGTCGGAGGCTGGCCGAGGCGGCCTCACCATAAGGCGGCGCGCCCCCCTCCCAGGCCGCGCCGGCCTATGGTGTGGAGGCCCTGGGCCTCCCCCTGGCCTGCCCTTCTGGCTCCGTGAATCTTCTGGGAAAATAGGCCCTTCGCAATTAATTCCGGGGATTTTCCTGAAAGTTGAGTTTCTGCACAAAAACAAGACACCATGGCAATTCTGCTGAAAACAGCGTTAGTCCGTGTTAGTTGTATCCAAAATACACAAATTAGAGGCAAAACAATAGCAAAAGTGTTCGGGAAATTAGATACGTTTTGGACGTATCATGGTGCTCCTCAGTCTTGGTTCAATGTTTTCGGCGGCAAATTTCTTTTTTCATGCATTTTTACCCTGTCTTTGATCTGCTTGGTAGGAGGATTCTCTCGTCACTTTGTATCTAACAATTTTATTTATATAAAGCGGAAAAGAAAAAACCCAGTTTGGAGAGGCGATTTACACAAAAATAACCCTTTGTTGCAACTATAGCAGAGACTAACCCTCCGGCGAAACTATTTCACCCATCTAACCCTTTTGTGTGGCGCCCCTCACGCTGGCGCCACACCTCACTGTGTGGCGCCCGTGTCCGCGGCGCCACTCTTCCAGCCTACGTGGCGGCCTCGACGCTGAGTTGTTCTCCCATCCGACGTGGCAGGATGTGTGGCGCCGCTCCCATCGGCGCCACACTGCGAACCTGTGGCGCCGCTCGGAAGGGCGCCACACATCCACTTAAGTGTGGAGCCCGCGCCCGCCCCAGCCCGAGCTCTCCTCTTTCTCCTCTCTGTTTCACGTGAAGACCTTGGGCGGACGGCGGTTCCTCCTCCTCCCCCCTCTCCCCCCACCAAATCCACCACCAAATCATCAGATCTGTCCAGCCAATCTCTTCCCAGTCCCTTCCTCAAGGTATTCTCCCTCGATCCCCTTCGTTTCATCCATGATTTTCTCGGATTTAATTCAATTTAGACATGGAACCCTAGATATGAAAATCTTAGAAATTGAATCAATGTGCTCATGTATGTGTTGAAATCCATATTATCATGTATCTATGTGTTGAAATCCTAGATTTGTTGAAACCCTAGACATCAAATTTCAATGAGGACATATGTATGAGAGGTATCCATATTCTTATGTAAGTGGATGTATGTATGTGAGGTATGTGTGATGGCTTATTTGGATTTGAATTCTCATGTATGTGTGATGTATATGTGATACAAAAGCTAGATATATTCTCATGTATGTGTTGCTCATATTATTTGTGATGGAATAACTGATATTTGTTAGGAATGGCTCATAATATGGTGTATTTGTGTAAACATGTAGGATGGTGTGGCTCCTAGATCAAGAGTATGACAGGGATCACCGGGCTTTTCATATGACGGAGAGGAGAACGGATCTTCACCCTTTGAAGATTCGTTACCATGGCACAGTGGATATGGCGTATGACGAGAGGTACACGGAGTTCATCCAGCCTACCGGTCTTCTCCCGTTCATATCGCTTGTAAGCCGGGGGGGCGAACATGAACGCCGCGGCACTCACCGCCCTTGTCGACCAGTGGAGGCCGGAGACGCACACCTCCACTTGAGGGCCGGCGAGATGACCCCTACTCTTCGGGATGTTTCCATGATACTTGGACTTCCTATACAAGGCGACCCACTATGTATGAACATGGCTTCTGATGGGTGGCGCCAGAAGATGGAGAACCTTATTGGCATGGCTCCTCCGCCGCCAGCAGATCGAAAGGAGAGAGCTCCCGCCGGCGCACCTTTCGCTTGGATTAGGCTTAACTTTGGACAATGCCCTCAAGGGGCCAACAAGGACACTATCAGGACGTACACCCGCGTGTACTTGTGCTACATGATTTCGATGACTCTCTTTCCTGACAGTGGTGGGAAGCTAGCCCATTGGTGTTGGCTCAAGGCGCTTACGGTGTTGGAGCACCGGTGGAGTTGGGGGACAGCGGCACTTGCCTACCTCTACCGGCAGGTGATGATTTGTTGTATGTACTATTCTTCTATAGTAGTGTGCTAGACAAAGTACTAACCAAATATCTTATGTACGCGGTTGGACGAAGCTTGTCGCAGGACTGAGAGCAGCGGTATTGGTGGATGCTTGCTCCTACTTTCCGTATGGAGCTGGGACCGCCTATCAGTTGGGTGGCCCAGGATACTCAACGAGAGGCCATGGCCTCATCACCGGAACAACCTTGATCGGGAGCCCACTTGGGCATACCTTTGGGACAATGTCTCCGAAATGACGACGATCCAAAGATCATGTACATGCACTACACTGAGGAGTTGGACACTCTTACCGCTGAGCAGGTAACCGATCACTCTTTTGCAATCCGAGTTCATAAATTCTACTGGCATGTTGTAAATTCTGAAATACTTGTATGATGCAGGTGGATTGGGAGCCATATGGTACCTACTACCATATTGGCGCGGGGATGCCTGACCTCAACCCCAAGTGACTTGAGGAGGCGCGGTTCTGGCGTATGCGTTTCCCACTCATATGCATGTGGCTTGTTGAATACCACCAGCCGCACAGAGTGATGAGACAGTTTGGGCTGTATCAGGAGTGCCCACCTCAGTGGCAAGACACGGACCACGCGCTTCATAGGTAAACTTCTGGAATCATGCGATGGAAGATTCTTGATTGAAGAGGTAGAATCTAACTTCTTGATTTTTGCAGGCTTGATAGGCAGCGGCAGAGGAAGATCACAAATTGGCATGTCCATCATAGCGGCCACGTCACAGCGTTCCAACACTGTTTGGAAGCGATACGTAATGTCGGCCATGTGGAGATTGTGCCTCACGACTTGGCCGCTTTCAACAACTATCTCCAATTGTTTCATCAAAGCACGCGTATCGAGTTAGTGAAACCCGCGTATGATGACGACATCTTTGACGACCCCATCGAGTTCGATGAGGTTGCGCAAAGCTAGCATGACATCTATGCTCGCAAAGGGAGATCAACTTCTATTGCTTCCGAGCTGAACTTCATGGTAATGTATTCTCTCATTAGCTAGTACATCATCTACATTCGCATGTGCTCGCTTAAATAGATTATAATATGTTTGTCATAGCGGTCCGAGATCCAAAAAACAGCTGAGGAGTGCGAGGTTGTTTGGGATCAGAGCCATACAGATGAAAAGCCTGTCGGACCATTGCGGCATTTCATTAAGGTATGATCACCAACTTTGAATGTAAGCTATTATGTTCGGGTGGCTTTGTAACCATGACTTCCATGACGCAGAACACTGCACGAAAGATGCGGCGGTTATCCAACTTGCTAGGTTGCCGCGACGCCGAAATCGCTACATCCTCTTCTGAAGAGGCGGAGGTATGGTCTATTTTGTTGCTGTCAAACATGTGCTTACTAATTTCAACTTTTATAATCTCATGTGTTCATGTTTGTGAAGATTCTTGACGACGACACCATTCTGAGTCAAAGCATTAGTCGAGGCAAGAAGCAAGCCACACGGTCTGCTTACCAGTTGAAGCCAAGGGGCAAGGCTCCAAACCGATACACTCCGGACGATTATGTCAACTGAGGAAAGAAGGTTGTCATTGAGGAGGATGAGGCGCCGCAGCGGAGATCATCATTGAGGAGGATGAGGAACGATGAGCCGTTATCTCCAGAGGAGGAGGAGCAGCAGGAGCAGGAGCATGAGGAGCAGCAGCAACAGCCACGGTAGCGGACGAAAAGGTTGGCCGTCCGGAAGCAGCCCGTGAGGAGGGGACGTCACGGAGGATAGATGCATTTGCTACGTGTTGTTGTGAACTCTATCTTCATAAATATCGTGTTGTGAACTCTATGTCATTTCGAACCATGTCTATTGTTGCTACGTGTTATTTGAATCTATGTGCTACGATGTGAGCTATGATGTGTGCTATGTGTATAATGTGTGTATGAAATTGCTGTTGAAAGTGCTATTTGTTGTATTGAAAACTGTGTTGAAATAAGGTACAAAATTTCATGGATTAGCAAAAGTCATTGTGTGGCGCCGACATCATGGGCGCCACACATCACAATGTGGCGCCGACGACACGGGCGCCACACAATGCAAGTTATATGTGGAAAACATCCAGGGGCTCCGGAAGTTTAGTCCTTAGCCGTTTTGGCGAGGCTGTTTGTGTGGCGCCCGTGACACCGATGCCACACCTCACTGTGTGGCGCCATCGGCGCCACACATACAGCCTCGCCAAAACGGCTAAGTCCCAGGAGAATTGTCTTACAGTATGTTTTGGCCAATTATAAGTGGATGTGTGGCGCCGACGGGAGCGGCGCCACACATCCTGCCACGTCGGATGGAAGAACAGCTCAGCGTCGAGGCCGCCACGTAGGCTGGGAGAGTGGCGCCGTGGACACGGGCGCCACACAGTGAGGTGTGGCGCCGACGTGAGGAGCGCCACACAAAAGGGTTAGATGGGTGAAATAGTTTCGCCGGAGGATCAGTCTGTGCATAGTTGAAACAAAGGGTTATTTTTGTGTAAATCGCCGTTTGGAGAAGGAATGAGCGCGAAGCACACACCTGACACAAGCATGTGGCCGTCGACGTTTCTCGCTTTCCTTGAATCTTAGCCAAGAACCATCCTCCACGATCCACGAATCATCTTTAAGCCAGCCAAGGAAAAAAAAACTCGAATTTGGTTAAGTGGTTCCTCCCATTTGTTTCCGACGCAGAAGGTCCTGCACTTGTTTATAAACAGCAAGACATCTGATTCCGTTCTCCTCCATGTAGTTTGGCAAGGCAAAAATTATGTTCGTAGTGTTGTTTCTGAATTCAGAATATAGGCTTAACTCAAACCAAGAGAAACAAACGGCAACTCATCTAAGAACATGTTCCAGTGGAATCAGAATTCGCAGACGGGGTCGAGCACCTGGCAGCCACACCTGGCTGGACCGCCCGGAGTTATCCGAGACGAGAGGCCGAAGGGGCAGGCATCCTTGTCGGAAGAGACATCTGCAGCTGTCGAGGAGAGACTTTTCGATTCTTTCCGTCGTGCCGCGTCGCCGTCGGCACCGCCCAATTGGGGAAGCACAACTCGAGGGGTAGCAATCTCTACCGGTTATACGCACGTATCGTCGATCAGAAAATAAAGGAAATCCCCGTGGGGCCAGCTCCGTGCGGTTCGAGTTTGATTTTGGCGCTGATAAGAACGAACAGTCCGATGGACGATCAGCAGCGCCTCCGATCCCTCGAGTTGATTCTTTTTTTTTTTGAGGAACCCTCGAGTTGATTCTTGGTAGACTCTGATGGCGCGCGACGGCGACAGATCAAGGGCATGAGTTTTGTAAGTTAGCGTGGAAAGCATTGGAGATAAACTATTATATTTTACGACGTCAAAACCACGGGCTCCTGCCCTCTGTATCGGCGATTGCATTGGCGTTGATTAAGTGCAGGGTTGCTCAACGAGTTGTTGTCTATTTAGCACCATAAAACCCGCAGCTTGAATGTGAGACCTCTAAGAGCATCTCCATCAACAATGATAAAAAATAGGGCATAAAAATATAGTTTTAGGGCACCTGTTTTTGTATTTTAGAGCACGAAATATAGGGCATATGTTTCAGATGATGTAAAATTAGGGTTCTGGTTAATTTTCAGATGATGCGATAAATAGGCATCGACCAACATTTGCATTTTCGAAACTTCAGCACATTTCAATATAATTCATTGTTGGCACACCTGAGATATAATTCATAGCGGGACTACTCAACATATTTCCATTTCGGTAGTTCGATAAATAGAAATTCTCACACTTTAATACATTTCGATTTCAACACCAGGTATACACTTCGACACTACTTCTAAACTACTCCAACTTAAGTTCGATACTATATACGTAGACATCGACTTCGACATTAGTCCGACTCTTCGACCACGACACACCCTAGAGATCATCTCAGGAATCATTGTTATCAACGCACTACAGCTCTCTACTCGCGGGTCAACATTTGGATGTTGGGTCTTGCAAGTTCTGCACCTCCAGGGTGTTGATGTCGGCGCGCGAGGCGGCCGAACCATCACGCCGCACCATACACGTTATATTTGTGCTGTAAATTTGCAGTTACATTTTAGGGCGAGCATTTTAGGGCACGCTACAAAATTCGGGGCAACTTTTTTATGATAGGCCATGTGTTCGAGCTGCATTTTTTCTTTTACATTTTTGCCATATACGACAGTCACTTTTTTTTTTTGGTAGGACATCGGTTGAAGATGCTCTAGCCTCTAGCTAGGCACGTCCCACTGACCCGATGACCCGTATGAATGATCGAGTCACTGACCAGGTCTGGTCACACGCATGGGAACAGTCCACGACTGACCCAAAACGAGTGCTATCTGCTATGCTGCCCTGCCCTGCCGCAGTCACGCGCTCAGTCGGTCGGCCGGGTCTCCGCTGCTGCCTCTCTTCCCGGTCGCCACGCGAGCACAGCGTAGGAAACTTCCCCGACTGGCTGCCACCGTCGGCACCCAAATTTCTCTCGCTATCTGCCTTTTGCAATTGTCCCGCACGGTTAATTCGGTAGGGGCGTGGCCCCTTGGATGGCTGACGGTCGCGCCAGGAATCGAAAGCTGCGACCATGGCAACGGCACCGGCAAAGCCTAGCGCGGTCCCGATGCAGTGACGAGGGACGGTGGCGGCGGCCTCGTGACCACATTTTCAGTAGTACCTAGCTCCCCCTCCCTACCCAACTAATCCGAAAACAGGGCCATATTGGACGGGACAGTGCCACTAGCACCTCTGACACCGGAGCTGGAAGGTACTAACCAGAATTGGCACTGTCTGTTTTCTTTTCTTCTACGGTATGCCTGCCCAGATATAAACGGTGTACGTAGTCCGGTGAGAGAGTACCTCTTTTCTAAGGTTAGCCATAGTGTTGTTATCATAGTTAATATCATGCACATTGTTTTCACAAAAATGCTGGCGTGACAGCTTTTTCGATAAAAAAACATATATTAATATCACGAAGATAAAAATTACATCGAGCCTCTGCAACATCATTATACCGTAATGGCATAAAGCATGCACACAGCCAAGGATTCACGCTGTATTTATTGTCACCGATGACCAAACACCTTCACCTGCGCGCAAAGTATAGGTCTTGCATTCTCCCCTCCTCTTTAAATAGGTGCATGCTTAGCTTTAAAAAAAATTCACAAAAGAGTGTACTTCTCATTTTTTCCAACGCACTTTAAAGTAATAATAAAAATTCACAAAAGAGTGTACTTCTCGTTTCGTCCAATTCCGAGAATATTTCGTTACTAGGATTTCTGAAACCAAAAACAGCAGAAAACAGGAACTGGCACTTCGGCATCTTGTTAATAGGTTAGTTCCAGAAAATGCACGAATATGACATAAAGTGTGCATAAAACATGTAGGTATCATCAATAATATGGCATAGAACATAAGAAATTATCGATACGTCGGAGACGTATCAAGCATCCCCAAGCTTAGTTCTGCTCGTCCCGAGTAGGTAAAACGATAACAAAGATAATTTCTGAAGTGATATGCCATCATAACCTTGATCATACTATTTGTAAACATATGTAGTGGATGCAGCGATCAAAACAATGGTGATGACATGAGTAAACAGGTGAATCATATAGCAAAGACTTTTCATGAATAGTACTTCAAGACAAGTATTAATAAGTCTTGCATAAGAGTTAACTCATAAAGCAATAAATCAAAGTAAAGGCATTGAAGCAACACAAAGGAAGATTAAGTTTCAGCGGTTGCTTTCAACTTGTAACATGTATATCTCATAGATAATTGTCAACATAGAGTAATATAACAAATACAATATGCAAGTATGTAGGAATCAATGCACGGTTCACACAAGTGTTTGCTTCTTGAGGTGGAGAGAAATAGGTGAACTGACTCAACATAAAAGTAAAGAGAATGGTCCTTCAAAGAGGAAAGCATCGATTGCTATATTTGTGCTAGAGCTTTTATTTTGAAAACATGAAACAATTTTGTCAACGGTAGTAATAAAGCATATGAGTTATGTACATTATATCTTACAAGTTGCAAGTCTCATGCATAGTATACTAATAGTGCCCGCACCTTGTCCTAATTAACTTGGACTACCGGATCTTTGCAATGCACATGTTTTGACCAAGTGTCACAATGGGGTACCTCCATGTCGCCTCGTACAAAGGTCTAAGGAGAAAGCTCGCATTTTGGATTTCTCGCTTTTGATTATTCTCAACTTAGACATCCATACCGGGACAACATGGACAACAGATAATGGACTCCTCTTTAATACATAAGCATGTGGCAACAATTATTATTCTCATATGAGATTGAGGATATATGTCCAAACTGAAACTTCCACCATGAATCATGGCTTTAGTTAGCGGCCCAAAGTTCTTCTCTAACAATATGCATGCTCCAACCATGAAGGTGGTAGATCTCTCTTGCTTCAGACAAGACGGACATGCATAGCAACTCACATGATATTCAACAAAGAATAGTTGATGGCGTCCCCGTAAACATGGTTATCGCTCAACAAGCAACTTAATAAGAGATAAAGTGCATAAGTACATATTCAATACTACAATAGTTTTTAAGCTATTTCTCCCATGAGCTATATATTGCAAAGGTGAATGATGGAATTTTAAAGGTAGCACTCAAGCAATTTACTTTGGAATTCTAAATGCATAATATTAGCTTCACATTATATATATTTTCATATTTTTATCAATATATATGATCCAAATTTATAAATTTTGCATTTCATAAAACTTTGTGTGCAACTTATTGTGGGCACGAGGAGGAGGGAGTACTCCCACCTAACTTGTACTACCTATATTGCATTTTGGTCTCAAAATTTACATTACAAAAGCTAAGTTGCAATATAAATAAAATTTAGGTGGAATCATATATGTCATAACGGATGGAAAGTATCCTAGGTATAACCCCTGCTAGTTTAATTAAAATAAATGTCATTTTGGCAGCTATATACTTCCTCCTCCATTTTGATTTAGGCTACATTTTAGAAAAAATGAGATAGGCTATATTTTAGAAAAAAATGAGATAAACTAGTGTTGCATTTATTAGTACTACTTAGATATGTTAATAAACAATTTAAGCTACACTAAAAATAACAACATTCAATAAAAAGAGTAAAACCATTCCTTTTCAGTGTTGTTGTTGCATAAAAGCTAGAACGTGGAATATTTCAGGAAAATATAGACCATTTTAGAATGGAGGGGTATGGTTGTGGGGGCAATGCGCCCCAGTTTAGTTTTTCAAAAAAAAAATTTGCTAAGATAAAATTGAGCCGGTCACCGATTAGCGCACTTTTGTCTTATTATAATCCTGTAAAAATCTTGGTGCCATGGGCAGCGGTGGCGGAGAAGATAGAACAAGTGATGGAAACATTCTCTTTAAGCTTTGTCTTTCTGGTGTGCGGTTTTAGAGGCCGAACTACATGTTGCTCTCTATATTTAAACATCTACAATTTGTATTTTAAAGTTTTAAAATACGAAACCAAATTTTAGAGGTAGCCAAAAATGTATGCTATAATAGTGTAAAATCTCAATGCAAACTAATTTATATTATAGGCTACGGAAAATCGAAAAAATTAACAAATTTTATAGTCTTCAAATATGCACTATTCACTATACAAAAATCATGATTTGTTATTTTTGTGTAACTTAGAATATTAATTAATTTTTTTTGTGAAACACAGTACAAACGTAGACGCTGATTTAAACGCACGTACACTCATCCATATTAACGCACGCACACACACTCTACCCCTATGAGCATCTTCGAGAATCTGAGTCAAAGAAAATTCGTTCGACGGATCTTGAGATTGACGTAGTTACCACATGTGCCCGCTATCGATGAGAATATCGTCTCCCACTGAAGAATATTCCGCCTTTACGAGACACCATTGTTGTATATACAATTAGCTATTTATAAAATTAAAGATTTTTAAAATTTTAAAACATGAATTATGAATATTTGCAAATAAAGGAATACATGTAGCCCGGTCTGCGTTTAAGATTTTCCTTTCTTTTATCTTTTTGGAGGTTTGAATGATCCGAGGACATGGATGAACCCGGGACTGTGGCATCATGGATTGGGTAAGTGCTGCAGAGTTGCTCAGCTAACTGCAGATTAGCAAAGGATGTGCTTGCCCTTGTCTGTTCTAGAAAAGGAAGACACGTACTGGTGTCCAGCGGAAGACACGCTAGCCCGGCACGCACGCTACGACGACGCAGGGAGTGACGAAGCACCTGGCAACCACGTCAGTGCGTACGGCGTCGGCGTGCTGCACCATTGACTTGAGCTCCTACGGCCGACAGCGCCCGGTCCCGTCTCTCCGGCTGCACCGCCGCCGCCGCCGCCGAGCCTACGAAACTTGTGACTGACACCGGCTGCACACGTGCCGAAACATGTTTTTTTCTACAGCTCGCCCGCACTCCCGCTTTTTTTCTACAGCGTTGCATAGTAGTCCACCTCCCTTCTCTCTCCTCTTAAATAATATATTTTAGATGAGTTGGAGGAGAGAGAAGAGGAGAGAAGTGAGGTGGGCTACTATGCAAGAGCCAGCTCTAGCACGTGCTCCTAGGCACTATGTGAGAGTGAATGGTGGACCATACATAGATAAAGTAGTACAATTTTATAGTTCACTATTGTACATGTTGGCTCTACAATGACTATAAATAACATGGCACTTGGCTTATAGTCAACGGTTGGCTCTACTATTAAACTTGCTCTAAACTCTAGCTATATACGGTCTCCAAAGTTAGTTGGCTATTTTAAAAGAAGGTCCAAAGCTGATTGGTGAATATAAAAGAAATTTCAAAGCTGATCGGTGATTGTAAAAATAGTTCAAAGCCGATCAGTGATTATAAAAAAATAAAAAATGGTCTATGTGTACTCTCTCCGTTTTTATTTAGTTCGCATTCTGGGCTTAGTCAAAGTCAAGATTAAAAAAGTTTGATAAAAAATATACGATATTAATATCCATAATTTAGATACATATAACGTGGAAATCTATTATGTAAGAATTGTAATAAAATTTTATTTTAGATTTTAATATTTTTTGTAAATATTTGGTTAAAGTTTACAAAGTTTAACTTTAACCAAACCGAGAACACGCGCAACCGTTACGAACGAAGGGAGTAGGTAGGAGAAACTAGCTTCAGAAATCCAAAACATATCGGTTATCTAAACTGAAATCTCTGTACCTGATCGGTCCATGTTTAAAAAGAAACTAATCAATACAAGAACATGAGCATAGAATGACTGGACTGAAAAGTAGGATTAGTGCAGAGAGAGTTAAAATGTAGATAAAATAACATCGTGTCCGTTGAAAAATAGCATTTCAAATAGTGAAATATCAATAAATATAGTTAACGATACGTAAATATGTTGCTTTAACATGTAAAAACAAATTAAGAAACTAAAATTTAAAAAGTACATTATTTTGAGTAACATATCCATGTACCAATTACCAGTCAAAGTTGTGTACCGTAGACTTACTTTTTCTAACATGTAATGTATTTCATATATATTTCATAGGAATGTGCGAATGTCATGTATTTTCCGAACAAATGAAGGAACACGATGTAGAAAGATCAAATTAAATAAAATTTAAATACTTATTGTTTAGTCGACATGTATATTGACTTGGAGAAATTTATTCTATTTACTTTATGAATAAAAATAATTATATTTCATTAGGAATGTCTAAATATCGTATGGTTGGTGCTCAAGTAAGCCCTAACTATTTAGCAAATTGATTGTTAACTTAGCCTGCCGATTTAAAATCACATAAAAATTACTAGCTATCTCTGAATTATTTCAATTGTGTGTACCGAACAAATTGCACACATTAATATTATAATTATAGTGTTTTCAGAAAAAACCCAATAATTATTTACCCAAAAAACGAGAGATGATTAATTATATTTTATATACATGTGATTTTATTTGGTGTGGGTGGTGTCTATAGACTTCTTATTATTTTTCTATCACATAATGTGAATGTCCATGAGTCCATAAATTTATTTCAAGGTAAATTTTAACATTCTAAGGATAATACTCCTTTTTAAAATATAGCAACTAATGATGATGCCCTCACAAAATAACACAATGACCATTTGTATAAAAAACAAAATATGATTAATCATGTTATATGCCGTTCACTATTGGTTGTTACACAACCATATAATATATTTACACATTGTGACATGATATGAATATACAAGATTATTGACACGATATGTATACTCAAGATTTATGTAATTAAAGAACAATGAGACCAATAATTAAACAATATAAATGTTACCCTCGCATTTGTGAGGGCCACCTTGCTAGTTTATTCTAATAATAGAATCATAAAGTAACTTCATTCTCTTTCTAGGGAGGTGTTCCATACCTTTCTTGAGAGGAAATTGATATTTAATATTACCTTCCTTCATATCAATGGTAGCACCAACAGTTCCAAGAAAAGGTCTTCCCAATATAATGGGACAAGATGCATTGCATTCAATATCTAAGACAACAAAATCAACGGGGACAAGGGTATTGTTAACCATAATGCGAACATTATCAATCCTCCCCAAAGGTTTCTTTATAGAATGGTCAGCAAGATTAACATCCAAATAACAATTTTTCAATGGTGGCAAGTCAAGCATATCATAGATTTTCTTAGGCATAACAGAAATACTTGCACCAAGATCACATAAAGCATTACAATCAAAATCATTGACCCTCATCTTAATGATGGGCTCCCAACCATCTTCTAACTTCCTAGGAATAGAAATTTCAAGTTTTAGTTTCTCCTCTCTTGCTTTTATGAGAGCATTTGTAATATGTTTTGTAAAGGCCAAATTTATAGCACTAGCATTGGGACTTCTAGCAAGTTTTTGTAAGAACTTTATAACTTCAGAGATATGACAATCATCAAAATCTAAACCATTATGATCTACAGCAATGGAATGATTGTCCCCAATATTTTGAAAAATTTCAGCAGTTTTATCACAAACAGTCTCAGCAATTTTAGCAATTTCAGCAGTTTCAGGCAATTTTGCACGCTTTGCACTAGGAGTAGAAATATTGCCAACACCAATTATTTTACCATTGATAGTAGGGGGTGTAGCAACATGTGAAACATTATCATTACTAGTGGTGGTAATAGTCCAAACTTTAGCTACATTATTCTCTTTAGCTAGTTTTTCGTTTTCTTCTCTTTCCCACCTAGCATGCAATTCAGCCATCAATCTAATATTCTCATTAATTCGAACTTGGATGGCGTTTGCTGTAGTAACAATTTTATTATCATTATCCTCGGGTTTAGCAGCCATTTTATTAATTAAAGAAGATTGTGACGCAGACATGTATGAGATTCGGTTTTCAGCATTTGAAAGCTTAGTTTGCAAACCAGAAATCTCCATATTTAAATTTTCAAGTTGATTTCCTATATTTTTCAACAAGGCAGAATGTTCATTCATAGTTTTAGTAAACAATTGATTTTGCTCATATTGTTATTGCATAAAGCTCTTAGTAGCTCTTTCAATTTCTAACATCTTTTCCTCATTAGGCGAAACAAATCTACCATAAGAATTACCATAACCATTACCATTAGCAGAAGGATATGGCCTATAGTTGTTACCAGAATTATTCCTATAAGCATTATTGTTGAAATTATTACTTTTAATGAAGTTCACATCAACATGTTCTTCTTGTGCAACCAATGAAGCTAAAGGAACATTATTAGGATCAACATTAGATCTACCATTCACAAGCATAGACATAATAGCATCAATCTTATCACTCAAGGAGGAGGTTTCTTCAACAGAATTTACCTTCTTACCTTGTGGAGCTCTTTCCGTAGTAATTTATCATCATATCATCAAGAAGCTTTGTTGCCGCCCCCAAGGTGATGGACATAAAAGTACCTCCAGCAGCTGAATCCAATAAGTTCCGCGAAGAAAAATTCAATCCTGCATAAAAGGTTTGGATGATCATCCAAGTAGTCAGTCCATGGGTAGGGCAATTCTTTACCAAAGATTTCATTCTCTCCCATGCTTGAGCAACATGTTCATTATCCAATTGCTTAAAATTCATTATGCTACTTCTCAAAGATATAATTTTAGCGGGAGGATAATTGATGACCCACAAGTATAGGGGGTGTATCGTAGTACTTTCGATAAATAAGAGTGTCGAACCCAACGAGGAGCAGAAGGTGTTGACAAGCAGTTTCGATGAAGGATTCACTGTAATGCTCACAGACAAGTATTCAGGGGTTTTGATATAGCAGATGAATAAAGTACAAGTAAGAAAAGTGTGAGAGAAATAATTGCAGCGAGTGGCCCAATCCTTTTTGGCACAAAGGACAAGCCGGTTTGTTTACTTATAATGACCAAACGTTCTTGAGGACACACGGGAATTTAGTCTAGTGCTTTCGCTTCATATAGCTGATTAATCTTCATTGTGTTGATAAGTGTTGTGTGGGTGAACCTATGCTAATGTACCGCCCTTCCTAGGACTAATACATACTTGTGATTATACCCCTTGCAAGCATCCGCAACTACAAGAAAGTAATTAAGATAAATCTAACCACAGCCTTAAACTACGAGATCCTGCTATCCCTCCTCGCACCGATATACCAACGGGGGTTTAGGTTTCTGTCACTCCGGCAACCCCGCAATTGGCAAACGAATACAAGATGCATTCCCCTAGGCCCATAAATGGTGAAGTGTCATGTAGTCGACGTTCACACGACACCACTAGAAGAATAACACCACAACTTAAATATCACAACATTGAATACTAACCAACATAATTCACTACTAACATTTAGACTTCACCCATGTCCTCAAGAACTAAACAAACTACTCACGAGACATCATATGGAACATGATCAGAGGTGATATGATGATGAATAACAATCTGAACAGAAACCTTGGTACAATAGTTTCACTCAATAGCATCAATAACAAGTAGAAATCAACACCGGGAGAGTTTCCCCTATCAAACAATCAAGATCAAACCCAAATTCTTACAGCGGTGACGAGGTGCAGCGGTGGAGATGGCGGTGATGATGATGATGATGATGATGGTGATGATGATGGAGATGATGTCCAGCTCGATGTCGGTGACGATGGCGTCGATTTCCCCCTCCGGGAGGGAATTTCCCCGGCGGATTTCAGCCTGCCGGAGAGCTCTTTTCTCTCTGGTGTTCTCCGCCCCGCAGAGGCGGCTGTGACTCTTCGCGACTATCCCCCGGAGCTTAGGTTTTCGGGACGAAGATGTACGCGAAGAAAAGGAGGCAAGAGGGGGCTGTGGGCCCCCTCCTCACAAGGCGGCGCGGCCAGGCCTTGGGCCGCGCCAGCCTATGAGGTGGGCCCACCTCGGCTCCCCCTTCTGGCTCCCTTCGTCTTCTGGAAAAATAGGATTTTTCATATAATTTCCGGTCAACTGTTGATCTTCCGAAATATTGCATTCTGACGGTGCTTTTTCCAGCAGAATCCTGACTCCGGTGTGCGATCCCCAAATAATCATGAAACATGCAAAATAGATGAAATAACATAAGTATCATCTCCAAATATGAAATATATCAATGAATTACAGCAAATTATGATATAAAATGGTGATGCAAAATGGACGTATCAACTCCCCCCAAGCTTAGACTTCGCTTGTCCCCAAGCTAAACTGAACTCGGTAAACAAGACCACATGTTTATGGAGTGAAGAGTCGATAAATAGAATACGGACAAGAAGCATCATATTAACTCACACAAGGCATTCTAGTAGACAACTTCTCATATAATTCAACTTGAAACAAGTAGAAGGCAATCACAAATAAAGGTGCATAAGGAATCATAATTGGTGATGGCAAACTTTGTTCTTGGTCAGAGAACAGTTAACAGATTATACTTATCTATTGAGCAGCGCTCTCATATTAAAGCTTATAATAAACTTGCATACTCAATCATAGTAATCTCCTCATAATCATCGATAACTTTCAAAGTTGTATTCATTCAGATAAAACTTGTACTAAACAAGGAAGAGTAAAAGGCATGATGAAATAGATCATAATATAAATGGTTGGATCACAACAACTCAATTGCTTGCTTAAGATGGAGGGAAATAGGTTTACTGACTCAACATAAAGTAAAAGACAGGCCCTTCGCAGAGGGAAGCAGGGATTAAATCATGTGCTAGAGCTTTTTAAGTTTTGAAATCATATAGAGAGCATGAAAGTAGAGTTTTGAGAGGTGTTTGTTGTTGTCAACGAATGGTAGCGGGTACTCTAACCCCCTTGCCAAACAGACCTCCAAAGAGCGGCTCTCATGAAGGACGTCATCTCTACCAGCAAGGTAGATCATCCCTCTTC
Organism: Lolium rigidum; assembly: GCF_022539505.1. Classification (NCBI taxonomy): domain Eukaryota; kingdom Viridiplantae; phylum Streptophyta; class Magnoliopsida; order Poales; family Poaceae; genus Lolium; species Lolium rigidum. Next base: position 271,014,637 of record NC_061512.1, read on the forward strand.
TCTTTTGTTTACACATGTACTTTAGTTTATTTAAGGATGACACTCCCCCAACCTTTGCTTACACAAGCCATGGCTAACCGAATCCTCGGGTGCCTTCCAACAATCTCATACCATGGAGGAGTGTCTATTGCAAAATTAAGTTGCTTACCGATGAATCAGGGCAAAACATGTGAAGAGAGTTATTAATGAGAGTTGATTAATTGGGGCTGGGAACCCCGTTGCCGACTCTTTTTGCAAAATTATAGGATAAGTGGATGAAGCCACTAGTCCATTAGTGGAAGCTGCCCAACAAGATTGAAAGATAAAACACCACATACTTCCTCATGAGCTATAAAACATTGACACAAATAAGAGGTAATAACTTTTGAATTGTTTAAAGGTAGCACATGAAGTATTTACTTGGAATGGTAGGGAAATACCACATGGTAGGTAGTTATGGTGGACACTGATGGCATAGGTTTGGTTTAAGGGTTTGGATGCACCAGAAGTATTCCCTCTCGGTACAGGTCTTTGGCTAGCAAGGTTAATTAGCAAGCATAAGAGTTGAGGGAAACAAACAAATATACATGTGATAGACATAATCATGCATCTTACTTGTAAGCACAAACAATTTTAACTTCAGAATACTAAGCTAGGAACTAACAAGAAAGATAATAACATATCTACATGTATTTCCTCTTTTCTACTTAAAACTCAAGGTGTTGTTGCTATTGACCAATGCTAAGTTTGCCAAAACCAAATAGATTTACTCAATGCTCCCAAAGTGATACCAATACTAACAACAAGATCAATCATATAATAGAGATTGCAAACTAAAATAAGATGTGCAATATGTAAATGATAAGACTTCTCATTAATATTCCATAACGATAACTCACACCAAGGGATACATAGATAACCAACTAAAGAGAGATACTTCCATACCGCAACACATCTTATATGATAACTTCCCTACTCATGATATGGCACTACTTGAAAGTAAAAAGGTAAAAGATAGTGATGATGTGATACCGCGGCACTCCCCCAAGCTTGGAACAAACCAAGGGGATGCCAATATCGATGGCGAATTACTCCTTCGGCGGTGGTGATGGTGAATTCCGGATAAGCTTCTCAACGAGCTCCTTTAGCTCATCAATCCTGTACGTGAGGTTGCGGATCATCTCTGAATTGTGCTCGACGCGGTTAAGAAGCATGTCCGACGGCGAGTCCCAACTCTTAGAGTTGTTTCCCCACTCTTCAGCTTCAGGCTTCATCCTTCCTGCAGCGTTAGAATGATCTATATCCCAGTTGCTGGGCAGCACTGCTTTGGGAACCCTTTCAGTTTGACTATTATGAATTAGAATGTGGAAGGGGTGGTAGGTGCCTGGAGGAGATGTCCTTGGAGCTAGGTAGTGACGTGGAACTCTTCCTCCGGTGCTAATCCGTGCGCTTTTCTTGGCGTTGAACGGGTTTGACACCACTCCGATGCTTGCGACGGTGGCACGCGGGCGTACTCGCGGAACTTCCTCAACTTCCTCTTCATCCTCCTTGACTTCTTCTTTCAACTCGGGGTCTTGAATATCTTCCTCCGAAGGCTCCTTGTCCTTGTTGTTGGAGACCATGGTTCTTCTAGATCAAAGACGGATCCTGGAAGAAACAGCTCGAAACAAAACACCACGAGAAAACGATATACGGACCTCCAGGGGTCCGGGGGATTATATAGCAAAAAAATTTACGACGAAAGGAAAATACCAGGTCGAACCAGAGTCGGAGAGAGGCGACGAGGCGGCCTCCTCACAGGGCGGCGCGGCCAGGCTGGGGCCCGCGCCGGCCTGTGGGGGCACGCCCTCGTGCGTCTCCTCCACTCCGTTTCGATCTCGTAATTTCTCGTATTTTCCAAAAGTTGGAAAAACATTGTTCGGAAAGTTAAACGCGGACTTTTCTTACCAGAACTGTTACCTATTCAAAGTAGAACTCTGCAGGACTGTCAACTTGGCCTTTGATGAAGGCTTCCGGAGTTACCACTTGAATAACATCAACATCTTCATTATAAGAATCACCCGAGATATAATGCCTGAGTCTTTGTCCATTCACCACTTGTGTGGCATTACCTTGCAGAGAACTAATTTTAATTGCTCCTGATCGATACACCACATCAATGACATATGGTCCTTCCCATTTTGAGAGTAATTTCCCTGCAAAAAATCTGAGACGAGACCGATACAATAGGACTTTATCTCCAACATTAAATTCTCTTTTGATAATTCTTCTATCATGCCATTTCTTAACTTTCTCTTTAAAGAGTTTAGCATTTTCATAAGCCTCACTTCTCCATTCATCTAGAGAACTCAATTGTAGCAATCTCTTCTTACCGGCAAGTTTAGGATCTTTATTTAGTTCTCTTACGGTCGAATAAGCTTTGTGCTCTAGTTCTAAAGGTAAATGACAAGCTTTCCCATAAACCATTTTATGCGGTGACATACCCGTGGGATTTTTATAAGCAGTTCTATAAGCCCATAATGCTTCCTTCAATTTAATAGCCCAGTTCTTTCTAGATTTATTAACAGTCTTTTGCAAGATAGATTTAATCTCTCTATTTGATAATTCTACTTGCCCACTAGTTTGAGGATGATAAGCGGAAGCAATTCTATGATTAATACCATATTTAGCAAGAGTTTTTCTAAAACCACCATGAATAAAATGAGAACCTCCATAAGTGATAATATATCTAGGAACTCCAAATCTAGGAAAAATAATATCTAAAAGCATTCTCAAAGAGGTCTCACCATCAGCACTTTTTGTAGGTATGGCTTCCACCCATTTAGTAACATAATCAACAGCAACAAGTATATGAGTGTTACCTTCTGAAGAAGGGAAAGGACCCATGAAGTCAAATCCCCAACAATCGAATGGTTCAATAACAAGAGTATAATTCATAGGCATTTCATTGCGTATGGAGATATTACCAACCCTTTGACATTCATCACAAGATAAAATAAACTTCCTTGCATCTTTGAAGAGAGTTGGCCAATAAAAACCTGATTGTAGAACCTTTTGTGCGGTTCTATCTCCGGCGTGATGTCCTCCATAAACACTACCATGACATTTATTCAATATCGCATGTTGTTCATATTCAGGAACACATCTTCGCAGAATACCATCCACTCCTTCCTTATATAAGTGTGGGTCATCCCAAAAATAATTCCTCAAGTCATAAAAGAATTTCCTCCTTTGCTGAGCTGAAAAGGTTGGTGGCAAGTACTTGGATACAATAAAGTTAGCATAATCAGCGTACCAAGGACTATCTCGCGAGCTCACCTTTATTACAGCCAATTGTTTATTTGGAAAACTATCATTAACAGGAACAGGATCATAAGTAATATTTTCCAATCTAGACAAATTATCAGCAACATGATTATCAGCACCTTTCCTATCTATAATATGCAAATCAAATTCTTGCAAAAGAAGTACCCATCTAATAAGCCTTGGCTTAGCATCTTTCTTTGTTATAAGGTATCTAATTGCATCATGATCAGTATGAATTGTAACTTTTGAATAAAAAATATAGGATCTAAACTTATCACAAGCAAAGACTACAGCTAATAATTCTTTTTCAGTTGTAGCATAATTTCTTTGAGCAGCATCAAGAGTTTTGCTAGCATAATGAATAAAATTCAATTTTTTATCTACTCGCTGTCCAAGAACAGCGTCTACAGCAAAATCACTAGCATCACACATAATTTCAAAAGGCAAATTCCAATCAGGAGGTTCAACTACAGGAGCGGTTGTTAAGGCTTTCTTTAGAGTTTCAAAAGCTTCCTTACAATCATCATCAAAAACAAAAGGTACATCTTTTTGAAGAAGATTAGTAAGAGGCTTTGAAATCTTAGAAAAGTCTTTAATAAATCTCCTATAAAACCCAGACATGACCAAGAACACTACGAATACCTTTAACATCCCTAGGATAGGGCATCTTCTCAATTGCTTCAACTTTAGCTCTATCAACTTCAATACCTCTCTCGAAATTTTATGTCCCAATACAATTCCTTCATTAACCATAAAGTGGCACTTCTCCCAATTAAGAACAAGATTAGTTTCTTCACATCTCCGCAATACTTTATCAAGGTTTCGCAAGCAATTATCAAAAGAATTCCCATAGATAGAAAAATCATCCATGAATACCTCTACAATACTCTCACAAAAGCCATGAAAAATAGCGAGACATGCATCTTTGAAAAGTAGCGAGGAGCATTACATAGACCAAAAGGCATACGCCTATAAGCATAAGTTCCATAAGGACAAGTGAAAGTGGTTTTCTCTTGATCTTTAGCTTTAACGAACAATTTGTGAAAACCCAGAATAACCATCAAGAAAGCAAAAATGAGTATTTTTAGACAACCTTTCTAACATTTGATCAATAAATGGTAAAGGGTAATGATCTTTCTTAGTAACCTTATTAACTTTTCGATAATCAATGCACATTCTATACCCTACAACTACTCTTTGAGGGATGAGCTCATCATTATCATTAGGCACAACAGTCATTCCTCCTTTCTTAGGAACACAATGCACAGGACTAACCCATCTACTATCAGCAATAGGATATATAATACCAGCTTCAAGAAGTTTTAATACCTCATTCCTTACCACATCCTTCATCTTCGGAACTAGACGACGTTGATGTTCAACAACAGGCTTTGCATCATCTTCCATATTGATAGCATGTTGGCAAATAGAGGGAGAAATCCCCTTCAAGTCATCAAGAGTATAGCCAATAGCTCCTCGGTGTTTCTTCAATATTTCCAATAACCTTTCTTCCTTAATATCTGAAAGCTTAGAACTAATAATAACAGGATATATTTTCTTATCATCAATATGAGCATACTTAATATTATCAGGCAACGGTTTTAAATCAAAAACAGGATCTTCCTTTGGTGGTGGTGTTGTACCTAAATCTTCAACCGGCAAGTCATGTTTAAGAATAGGTTGACGAAGGAAAATTTCATCAAGCTCATTTCTTTCTTCCCTAAATACTTCACTCTCACTATTCTCGAAATGTTGCTGCAATGGATTATTAGGAGCAAGAGCAATAGACGCACACTGTTCAACTCTAAAATCATTATTAGGCAAATCAGCTTTATAAGGAGTTTTGGCAAATTTAGAGAAATTAAACTCATAAGATTCACCAGCAAATTTAGTAACAATTTTTTCCTTTTTGCAATCTATAACAGCTCCACAAGTATTTAGGAAAGGTCTACCAAAAATAATAGGACAATACTTACTAGCAGCAGAACCAAGTACCAAAAAGTCAGCAGGATATTTAATCTTACCACATAGAACTTCCACATCTCGAACAATACCAATAGGAGAGATAGTTTCTCTATTAGCTAGCCGAATAACCACATCAATATCTTCAAGTTCACAAGAACCAATTTCATGCATGATCTCCTTATAAAGCTCATAAGGAATGGCACTAATACTTGCACCAATGTCACATAAACCATAATAACAATGATCACCAATTCTAACAGATAGCATAGGAACACTGGCTTTCCTAGACTTATTAGGATGCGAAACAATATTAGAAGCATCTTCACAGAAAGATCTTTAACTATTGCAACAGCAGATTCAACCTTAACTTGTTCTTCAGGTTCTACAGGTTTCTTTACACTTTTATTAACCGCACTAGATATAACAGAGTACTCCTTCATTTTAGCAGGGAAAGGAGTTTTCTCAATATAAGCTTCAGGAAGAATATGATCAACAGTTTCAATTATAGCACATTTATTTATAGATGAATCAATTTTATCTTTATACGGTTCATGATACTTATCAAAATTCTTCCTAGGCAATTCAAAGTGAGATGCAAAAGCTTTATAAAAATTTGCAACGACTTGAGAATCAAGACCATAAGTAGCACTCATATTACGAAATTTATCAGTATCCATAAAACTTCAATGCATTTATAATCATAGTTTATACCGACTCTCTATCTTTGTCGTTCTCCCATCCTTCGAGTATTCTCCTGGATCCGATCAAGAAGGTCCCTTTTAAACTCTTCTTTGTTGCGTGTAAATGATCCGAGAACAAGAAGTATCCAGCAAAGTCTTATCTTGAAAGGACAAGTCTTGCATAGAAATTATCAATAATAATATTACCGGGAAGCTCATGAATGGGGCATTTGAGCATTAAAGACTTCAATCTCCCCCAAGCTTGGGCAATACTTTCTCCATCATGAGGCCAGAAATTATATATGCGGTTCCGATCTTTGTGAATTTCACTTGGAGGATAGAATTTGGAATAAAATAAAGGCACAATGTCCTCCCAATCAAGAGAATCCCTATTCTTCGAGCAATTTATACCGGTGCTGCTGCTTTACCGGACAGACGATATAGAGAATAGTTTCTTCCTAACTTCATCCATAGCAATACTGCACATTTGAATAACCCGCATAATTCATGTAAAAGCGATGAAATGATCACCAGGATGGACAGTTCCATCCCCTTCATAGCGGTTATCCACAACACGTTCAATAATTTTCATAGGTATTTTGTATGGAACCTCGTTCTCACCTGGTGCCTCATCCACTACCCTTGCAGTAGTAGTAGATTTCCCAAAGAGGAATTCAAGAGAAGACCTCTCCATAATGAATTATAGCAGCAGGCAGAAATAAAAACAGCACGTACAGTAAAAAGTTTCCCTTACCAATTCCACTTACCAATAGCGCTTCACTCCCCGCAACGGTGCCGGAAAATAGTCTTGATGACCCACAAGTATAGGGGGTGTATCGTAGTACTTTCGATAAATAAGAGTGTCGAACCCAACGAGGAGCAGAAGGTGTTGACAAGCAGTTTCGATGAATGATTCACTGTAAATGCTCACAGACAAGTATTCAGGGGGTTTTGATATAGCAGATGAATAAAAGTACAAGTAAGTAAAGTGCGAGAGAAATAATTGCAGCGAGTGGCCCAATCCTTGTTGGCACAAAGGACAAGCCGGTTTGTTTACTTATAATGACCAAACGTTCTTGAGGACACACGGGAATTTAGTCTAGTGCTTTCGCTTCATATAGCTGATTAATCATCATTGTTTTGATAAGTGTTGTGTGGGTGAACCTACGCTAATGTACCGCCCTTCCTAGGACTAATACATACTTGTGATTATACCCCCTGCAAGCGTCCGCAACTACAAGAAAGTAATTAAGATAAATCTAACCACAGCCTTAAACTCTGAGATCCTGCTATCCCTCCTGCACCGATATACCAACGGGGGTTTAGGTTTCTGTCACTCCGGCAACCCCGCAATTGGCAAACGAATACAAGATGCATTCCCCTAGACCCATAAATGTGAAGTGTCATGTAGTCGACGTTCACACGACACCACTAGAAGAATAACACCACAACTTAAATATCACAACATTGAATACTAACCAACATAATTCACTACTAACATTTAGACTTCACCCATGTCCTCAAGAACTAAACAAACTACTCACGAGACATCATATGGAACATGATCAGAGGTGATATGATGATGAATAACAATCTGAACATAAACCTTGGTACAATAGTTTCACTCAATAGCATCAATAACAAGTAGAAATCAACACCGGGAGAGTTTCCCCTATCAAACAATCAAGATTAAACCCAAATTGTTACAGCGGTGACGAGGTGCAGCGGTGGAGATGGCGGTGATGATGATGATGATGATGATGGTGATGATGATGGAGATGATGTCCAGCTCGATGACGGTGACGATGGCGTCGATTTCCCCCTCCGGGAGGGAATTTCCCGGCGGATTTCAGCCTGACGGAGAGCTCTTTTCTCTCCGGTGTTCTCCGCCCCGCGAGGCGGCCTGTGACTCTTCGCGACTATCCCCGGAGCTTAGGTTTTCGGGACGAAGATGTACGCGAAGAAAAGGAGGCAAGAGGGGGCGGTGGGCCCCCTCCTCACAAGGCGGCGCGGCCAGGCCTTGGGCCGCGCCAGCCTATGAGGTGGGCCCACCTCGGCTCCCCTCGGCTCCCCCTTCTGGCTCCCTTCGTCTTCTGGAAAAATAGGATTTTTCATATAATTTCCGTCAACTGTTGATCTTCCGAAATATTGCATTCTGACGGTGCTTTTTCCAGCAGAATCCTGACTCCGGTGCGTGATACGTCTCCGACGTATCGATAATTTCTTATGTTCCATGCCACATTATTGATGATATCTACATGTTTTATGCATACTTTATGTCATATTTATGCATTTTCCGGAACTAACCTATTAACGAGATGCCGAAGAGCCGGTTGTTGTTTTACTGCTGTTTTTGGTTTCAGAAATCCTAGTAAGGAAATATTCTCGGAATTGGACGAAATCAACGCCCAGGGGCCTATTTTTCCACGAAGCTTCCAGAAGTCCGAGGGAGAGACGAAGTGGGGCCACGAGGTGGCGACACACCATGGCGGCGCGGCCCAAGCCCTGGCCGCGCCGGCCTGTTGTGTGGGCCCCTCGTGACGCCACTTTACCCGCCCTTCCGCCTACATATAGTCTTCGTCGCGAAACCCCCAGTACGGAGAGCCACGATACGGAAAACCTTCCAGAGACGCCGCCGCCGCCAATCCCATCTCGGGGGATTCAGGAGATCGCCTCCGGCACCCTGCCGGAGAGGGGAATCATCTCCCGGAGGACTCTTCACCGCCATGGTCGCCTCCGGAGTGATGAGTGAGTAGTTCACCCCTGGACTATGGGTACATAGCAGTAGCTAGATGGTCGTCTTCTCCTTATGTGCTTCATTGTCGGATCTTGTGAGCTGCCTAACATGATCAAGATCATCTATCTGTAATGCTATATGTTGTGTTTGTTGGGATCCGATGGATAGAGAATACTATGTTATGTTGATTATCAATCTATTACCTATGTGTTGTTTATGATCTTGCATGCTCTCCGTTATTAGTAGAGGCTCCGGCCAAGTTTTTTCTCTTAACTCCAAGAGGGAGTATTTATGCTCGATAGTGGGTTCATGCCTCCATTAAATGCAGGACGATGACGAGAAAGTTCTAAGGTTGTGGATGTCTTGTTGCCACTAGGGATAAAACATTGATGCTATGTCCAAGGATGTAGTTATTGATTACATTACGCACCATACTTAATGCAATTGTCTATTGTTTGCAACTTAATACTGGAAGGGGTTCGGATGATAACCTGAAGGTGGACTTTTTAGGCATAGATGCATGCTGGATAGCGGGCTATGTACTTTGTCGTAATGCCCAATTAAATGTCACAATACTCATCATATCATGTATGTGCATGGTCATGCCCTCTCTATTTGTCAATTTCCCAACTGTAATTTGTTCACCCAACATGCTATTTATCTTATGGGAGAGACACCTCTAGTGAACTGTGGACCCCGGTCCATTCTTTTACATTGAATACAATCTACTTGCAATATTTGTTCTACTGTTTTCTGCAAACAATCATCATCCACACTATACATCTAATCCTTTGTTACAGCAAGCCGGTGAGATTGACAACCTCACTGTATCGTTGGGGCAAAGTACTTTGGTTGTGTTGTGCAGGTTCCACGTTGGCGCCAGAATCCCTGGTGTTGCGCCGCACTACATCCCGCCGCCATCAACCTTCGACGTGCTTCTTGGCTCCTACTGGTTCGATTAAACCTTGGTTTCTTTCTGAGGGAAAACTTGCTACTGTACGCATCACACCTTCCTCTTGGGGTTCCCAACGGACGTGTCGACTGCACGCATCAGTGCGCGATCCCCAAATAATCATGAAACATGCAAAATAGATGAAATAACATAAGTATCATCTCCAAATATGAAATATATCAATGAACAACAGCAAATTATGATATAAAATGGTGATGCAAAATGGACGTATCAATAATATCTACCAATGAAAGCATCTTTACATTTAGTCCATGAATCAATACTATTCTTAGGCAAAGATAGCAACCAATCTTTAGCTCTTCCTCTTAAGGAGAAAGGAAACAATTTTAATTTTATAATGTCACCATCTACATCCTTATACTTTTGCATTTCACAAAGTTCAACAAAATTATTAAGATGAGCAGCAGCATCATCAGAACTAACACCAGAAAATTGCTCTGTCGTAACAAGATTTAGTAAAGCAGGTTTAATTTCAAAAAATTCTGCTGTAGTAGCAGGTGGAGCAATAGGTGTGCATAGGAAATCATTATTATTTGTGCTAGTGAAGTCACACAACTTGGTATTTTCAGGAGTATTCATTTTAGCAGTAGTAAATAAAGCAAACTAAATAAAGTAAATGCAAGTAACTAATTTTTTTCTATTTTTTTATATAGAGAACAAGACAGTAAATAAAGTAAAGCTAGCAACTAATTTTTTTGTATTTTTGATATAGAAAACAAACAAAGCAGTAAATAAAATAAAGTAAAGCAATACAAAAACAAAGTAAAGAGATTGGATGTGGGAGACTCCCCTTACAGCGTGTCTTGATTTCCCCGGCAACGGCGCCAGAAATTTAGCTTGATACGCGTAAAGCACACGCCCGTTGGGAACCCCAAGTGGAAGGTGTGATGCGTACAGCAGCAAGTTTCCCTCAGTAAGAAACCAAGGTTTATCGAACCAGTAGGAGTCAAGGATCACGTGAAGGTCGTTGGTGACGGAGTGTAGTGCGGCGCAACACCGGGGATTCCGGCGCCAACGTGGAACCTGCACAACACAATCAAAGTACTTTGCCCCAACGTAACAGTGAGGTTGTCAATCTCACCGGCTTGCTGTAAACAAAGGATTAAATGTATAGTGTGGAAGATGATGTTTGTTTGTGAAGAACAGTAAAGAACAGAGTTTGCAGTAGATTGTATTTCAGATGTAAAGAATGGACCGGCGTCCACAGTTCACTAGTGGTGTCTCTTCGATAAGAAATAGCATGTTGGGTGAACAAATTACAGTTGGGTAATTGACAAATAAAGAAGGCATAACAATGCACATACATATATCATGATGACTACTATGAGATTTAATCAGGGAATTACGACAAAGTACATAGACCGCTATCCGAAGATGCATCTATACCTAAAAAGTCCACCTTCAAAGTTATCATCCGAACCCCTTCCAGTTTATCAAACAACGGACAATTCAAAAGGAAAAAAAAAGAAAAAGACAAAGGGATAGGTTGGTCTACTTGACCTCCGGCTTGGCAGTGCTAGCAGATGCAGCAGGTTTGTGCCCGAGGAAGGCGAGGATTTTCTTCGAGTGAGGGTTTGCAGCTTTCACTAAAGTATTCCATTTTTCCTTGTTTATCCCCTTGGGGTCGCCAACCTTCGCCCAGTCGACGTCTTGGCGGCTGTCAGCAACCAAGGCAATAGTTCCCTCGACTCCAACCTTCAAGTTCTCCTGCCGGTAGACCAAGGAAGGATCTTCTTCGCCTCGAAAGCGATGCACGAGCTCAGAGAAAATCTCAGGCTGTGTCTGCTTAGGAAAGAAGTGAGGGAATAGTCGCTTAAATGCAGCACGAGATTCCGAAATATTAGTGCGCACCAGGTCGCCGTGCAGTTCGAGGATGGAAAGAGTGTCGAGAAGACGATCCTCGGCACCTTCGTGTAAAGTAAAATCCTCACCCATCCTCCCTGCTGGAGCAAAGCAGAAGTTCATCAATATTCAGAGAAGCAAGATAAAACAGAGGCAGGCGAAGGAAGACATTTACTAACAAATCGTCGGCTCTGGGTCTCCAAATGATCAATGATGGCATTCTCACGCGCGCTCTGTTGAGAAATCTTGTCGCTCAGAGAATTTTCAGCTTTGTGGAGCCTTTGGCGAAGATCTTCAACAATAGCGTCATCTTGTTCACTTTTCTCGCGAGCCTTTTCGCTTTGCTCAAGCTTAATAGCGAGCTCGTCAGCGCGTTTCTCGGCTCGGTCGAGGTTCTCTGAAAATAGAGGCAAAAGGAAAAATTTCGTTGTCAGATACAAAATAGGTTTACCGAGAAAAATGGCTCACTCAAAACAAAGAGGGCATCACCTCTCAAATCTTCGGCTGCGTCACGAAACCCAATAAATTGGGAGCCAAGTTTGATGAGATGCTTCATCACAGGCTATAAGAAAGAGCGTCAGGAAAACAAGATCAGAGGAGGAAAAAATTCGGCAAACGATCAAAGATAGAATGGCATGGCAAAATAGCGAATCAAGAATAAAAAGACTTACATCGTCCAAAGAAGGAGTCGAGGAACTCCCCGCAACAATTGCATGGCTATCGCCATCCCCAATCATTGCTCTCTTCGGCGAGGGGGCTCGGGGGCTGGCTATAGGACTCGACGTTTCTACGTGTTGTTGAGGGGGAGGCGAAGATTCCTCGGCGGTACGGCGTTCTTCAGAGAGAACCAAGGTATGTGAGGTACTCGTTAGAGTCGTACCATGAACCTCGGGTTCCTCTTTTTCTTCCTCTTTGCCACTATCAACATAGAAAAATGAGTATGTCGACGGAAAAGAAGTTTGACAAAAAATAACAATAAAGAAGCTCACGAGCTAACGGAGCCCGCGTCATCGTAAGGGTTAAAGGTACCCTCTTCTTCGGGTGATGTTTCTTCGGAAGCTGGATCCGTGGGCTTGGAGGTGCCGGAATCTTCAACTTCATCCCTTTTCCTCTCACTCCTTGGAGAAACAGCGGAAGGAGTAGAGCGGCCTGATTCGGAAGGATCCGGTTCAGTTTCTTTTTCGGAGGAAGCCGCGGATTTGTGAGATCCCGTGACTCCACTCTCAGGACGAGAGGGTTCTTGCGAGTCATCAGTGACAACAGCTCGCTCGTCCACCTCTCCACCTTCAGGAAGGGGAGGAAGAGAAGATAGAACTTGGTGGTTCTGCAAGATGAAAAAGCAAGATCAATATGAATATCCAAAACAAATGAGGAAGCAGTCGAAAAGTAAAAGCACAACTTGAAGAAAAAGTTCCTTACTTCGGGAAGGGTGTGGTTGCCACTATACGGCTCCACGCGGCAGGAGATTGGAACATCATGTTTCTTGCTTAATGAGAAGAAACGTCGAATGAGCTTCTCCAAGTCTTTCACAGAGAGATCTTTGGATAGGCGATCAACGTCTTTCTCGCCAGCGTACATCCAAAGGGGGTTTTTGCGAGCCTGCAGAGGTTGCACCCTGATCCTAAGGAAATAAGCAGTGATTTGAACACCCGACAATTCTTCACCGCGGGTGTTCTGGAGCTCGTGGATGCGCTTCATCAGAGCATCCGTAGCTGTCCTTTGTTCGTCAGAAGCCTCGGCGTCCCAGGATCAGCGCCTGAGGATTTTTACGACACCATCAAAAGGAGCGATGTTGTATTCTTGGGAGTTGTTGTAGTCCTCCTCGACGTACAACCACCTCCTGCGCCACCCTTGGACGGAGTCGGGGAACTTGATGTCGAAGTAGTCAACTTCGGGACGGACACAGATGACCACGCCGCCCACATTGTAGGCGACGTTGCGGGAGCTGTTGCGCCGGAGATAGAAAATGCGTTTCCACAGGCCCCAATGAGGATGGGTCCCGAGAAAGCACTCGCACAAGGTGATAAAATCGAGATGTGGAGAATGGAGTTGGGGGTCAGCTGATGCAGCTGAATCCCGTAAACAAAGAGAAGTCCACGAAGAAACTCGTGGATGGGGGTGGAAAGGCTGCGGACGAGGTGATCGATGAAAGTTACCTGGTATCCAATCGGAGGATGCGGGAAGCTTTCGTCACCAGGGAAGATCAGCGAGCCCTCCTTCTTGACAGGCCAAGTTTCTTGAGGGTCTTCTGGTCCTGGTTGGAGATTTTGGATCTCTCCCATCCAGAGATCTCCGCATTCTCCATCGTTGTGTTGGTGCCTGGAGCGGTGTGCCTCAGCAGTTTGGTGCGCGGCGGCATAAAAGCGAGCTCTAGTGGAGAAAGGAGTTGATTGGAAGCGCGAACGTGAGGAGCTTGGGACGGCAATGGCGGAACTGGAGAGAGGAGAGAGAAGAACAACGCAACGAAGGGGGAGAATGAGGACGAAGGGGCAGTTTTATAGCGAGGAACCGATCCGTCGCACCGTTGGATGAAATGAAAATGAATCTTACGCCTTACACGTATCAACAAGGGTATAATCATCTTTTTGGTGAGAGGTTACAAGACAGAAATTACTGCGCGCGTGCCGGTAATTGCAGAGGACGTGTGTCCCCCACTTGTGCAACGTGTCAACCGTGCAGAACTTTGGACCTACACTTCAGAGACGTGACAGGAGTGATGGGATTCGTAGCATAGAAAACAAAAAATTCCTACCGCGAGAACGCAATCCAAGCCAAGATGCAATCTAGAAGACGGGAGCAACGAGGGGATGAACGAGACTAACCCTTGAAGATTTCCAAAGCCTACAAGAGGAGGCTCTCGTTGCTGCGGTAGACGATCACTTGCTGCATTCAAAAGCGCGTAGAAGATCTTGACGGTGCCACAATCGGGCAGCACCTCCGTACTCGGTCACACGTTCGGTGTTGATGAAGACGACGTCCTTCTCCCCGTTCCAGCGGGCAGCGGAAGTAGTAGATCCTCCTTGGAATCCCGACGGCACGACGGCGTGGTGGCGGTGTCGATGGAGATCTCCGGCGGAGCTTCGCTAAGCATATGCGGGAGAGGTGGTGGAGGAGAGGTAGCTAGGGTTTTGGGGAGAGGGGGCTTGGGCGCCGGCCCTCATAGGGGTGCGGCCAGGGTGGAGCCAAGAGTGGCCGGCCAGCCCCTCCCCTCCTCTCTTTATATAGGTGGAAGCCCCAAGGATTAGGTCAAGAGTCTCTGAATAAGACCCCAACATAAACCTTCCATATGACCAAACCTAGGGGGAGTGGGACTCCCCCCTTTCCTTGGTGGGGTGGCCGGCCACCATGGGGAGGAGTCCACTTGGGACTCCTCCTCCCTTAGGCTGGCCGGCCAAGGTGGGTGGAGTCCCTCTGGGACTCCACCTTCCATGCTGATTTCTTCCGGACTCTTCTAGAACCTTCCAGAAAAAATACCGGATCATTTTCAAACCTAGAAAATGACTTCCTATATATGAATCTTATTCTCCGGACCATTCCGGACCTCCTCGGATGTCCTGGATCCCATCCGAGACTCCGAACAAAACTTCGAACTCCATTCCACATTCCATATCTACTTAAACGACATCAAACCTTAAGTGTGTCACCCTACGGTTCGCGAACTATGTAGACATGGTTTGAGACTTCTCTCTGACTAATAACCAATAGCGGGATCTGGAGATCCATAATGGCTCCCACATATTCAACGATGACTTTAGTGATCGACTGAACCATTCACATACGATACCGATTCCCTTTGTCACGCGATATTTTACTTGTCCGAGGTTTGATCATCGGTATCTCTATACCTCGTTCAACCTCGTCTCCGACAAGTACTCTTTACTCGTACCGTGATATGTCATCTCTTATGAACCATTCATATGCTTGCAAGCTAATTAGACGACATTCCACCGAGAGGGCCCAGAGTATATCTATCCATCATCGGGATGGACAAATCCCACTGTTGATCCATATGCCTCAACTCATATTATCCGGATACTTAATCCCACCTTTATAACCACCCATTTACGCAGTGGCGTTTGATGTAATCAAAGTACCCTTCCGGTATAAGTGATTTACATGATCTCATGGTCGAAAGGACTAGGTAACTATGTATCGAAAGCTTATAGCAAATAACTTAATGACGTGATCTTATGCTACGCTTAATTGGGTGTGTCCATTACATCATTCACATAATGGCATAACCTTGTTATTAATAACATCCAATGTTCATGATCATGAAACTATGATCATCTATTAATCAACAAGCTAGTTATACAAGAGGCTTACTAGGGACTCCTTGTTGTTCACATAACACACATGTATCAATGTTTCGGTTAATACAATTATAGCATGGTACGTAAACATTATCATAAACTCAAAGATATATTATAATAACCATTTTATTATTGCCTCTTGGGCATATCTCCAACAAGGAGCCGTGGTTTTCAAGGAGGTGGTCGTGGCTATCGTCAGCAATGATATCATCATCTGAAGAAAAACATCGAGTGTTTCTATCAAATATAGCGACAGGGAAAACAACGAGTGAGCTAACCAGAAAAATATCGGGAGCTTATGATCAAATACAAAGCATTTGGTCATACGCTCGGGGGCTACTCTTATCAGAAATATGGTAGGAGGCAGCAAAAGAAAATATCGAGTTGATACAAAATAGAAAAAAATAAGCCTACAACCAAGTACAAGCACTTGCATGTAGCCTCGGGGGCTACCCCCATCGGGAGCGCTGGTCGCGCACCCGATAAAAATGAAAACGATGGGAAGCTGACAATATAGCGACAAGACATCAAAAAGGTGAGCCTACAACCAAGTATGAGCACTTGGCTGTAGCCTCGGGGGCTACTCCCATCGGGAGCACTGGTCCCGCACCCGATGAAATACGAGGAGTAACTTTATACATCTTCGAGTTAAAACATAACTCTTCATATACTCCCATCGGGAGGTCAAGATAGTAAGTCATCATGACTCGAATAAATATGACATTCCAACAGCCGAAAAAGGTACTCGACAATATATTCTCAGAGCGCGTCCGCCGCAAAAAAAAATCTCTGAATGCCGTAATATTTTACGAAGGAAACTCCCCGGGATCTGTCCTGTGTGGTGTGATATCGCACCCGAATGCGCTCTGCTACTTTTTCCCGTATCAGCAGATGTGAAGAAAAATCCTAACGGACGCGTTAGGTACTCGATAAAATATGACTGGAATTTGGATCATGGTAAGATCTTAAGCGGCACATATCGAATTACGCCAGTATACCGGGGTCGAGTCCAGGGACTCGGCCTTGAAGTAGGTTTTTGCCGGTTTTCCACAAGAGAAGTTAATTGGTACCTGATTCGTCAGATGAACCAGCCCCATTTACCAATATCACTGCACAATATATATAGAAATAATTTGGTAACCCGAAGAAGTTATGAATTGATTGTAATGATGGAGATTTTACTCTATTCTACGATTCAAGCAAAATCTCGGGGGCTACTGACATAGGCATCCCCAATGGGCCTACCGAATAAGGTACCCGGGGTTTACGGAAGGCCCACGACTCGAAGATTATAAAGCCCAGAAGCCCAGAAAAGCGTCGATATGAAAGATAGAGATATATTAGGAATAGAGACTTGTAACTATACAGGACGAACTCAAAGAGTTTCCCGATGTCTGTAACTTGTACATCACGAAACCCTCGGCTCTGCCTCCTATATAAGGGGGAGTCGAGGGAGAAAGAAAGGATCGATTCATTGTCAACACAACCCTAGTTTTTAGCAGCCGAGCACCTTTTCGGCTGAAAACTTCGAGATCTACTTCCTCTCTACTTTCGAAACCCTAGTCTACAACTTGTAGGCATTGACAAGCTAATACCTTGTCAGTTGGCATCTAGGATGTTGAGATATACATGCGTTTTATTTTAGATTTTTTTGATATTTGCAAATATGTTCAAAATGCATTTCAAAAAGGAAGCATATGCACATGGGAGCAAAAACGCCATGTCCCAAAGCTATACCACATTTTAGTCCCACATTGTAAGGAAAGAAAGTTGAGACTAACTTATAAGGAGAGATTTTGTACACGTGTAAAATGCTAGAATAACGCATTGCCTTGCACTATACCCACATAGCACATGCGCTCGCGTGACTATTTGTGACTTATCACTTTAGACTTGGAGGCATCGATGCGGCTAGCGATTCTAGCAAATAAAATTGATTTTTTGACACTTTAATATCTTTCATTTTTTTTCCGGAATACATACACGTAGCTAGCAGATATGTTTTTTTTCTGCCTAGTGAGAAGGTTTATTCTGGGTTTTCTCTTCAGTTAGCAAGTTGGAAGACTCAAAGTTGTTATCGCATTTATTTTTTTAGCTAATCTAGTGTTCGTGAAATGCACATTTTACAAAAAGTTATACAACCGAAACAACTATGATTCCGTTCAGAGGTATTTCTTATAAACATAATCATATATAAAACTAAATGTCAAAGGTAGACCACAAAAATATCTCCACATCGAAAGACTTTGTATTTCCTATGAAGATTGTGTTATGTAGATGAAATATGCCCTCATAATATAGAAGTAAATATGAACACCAAATATCATGCCCTCACAACTGTGCTACTTCCCATAATGTTTCGTACATATGTTGTCACTCAAGCTATTTAAAAAAAAACTTACAACGCTTAAATTACATCCTCTACCGAGGGTATCTTGATGACAACAAATATTCTTCTTCTAAACTATATTGTCTGCTTACCTCCTCCGTGTTTGTACCCTCGATCAATGCATAACTTGGTGCATTCATATCAAGTGCCAGAACCTTAACATGTGATGCCCGAAGGTTCTCTAGATTCATCTCCACATGCCTCATGGTCGGTCGGTGTTCTCCTTGCAGCCTCACACAGGCGGCTGCCAGCATGGCAACCTCTTCAACTTCTTTGCCCCCTTCATCCACGACCTGAGGATCCAACACATCGACCAGATCGCCTTTCATGAGCATGGAGGTGAAATGTGTAATGAGGTTGTCCTCCTCGGATGACCGGTATAGATATGGTTTCTTTCTGGTCAGCAACTCCATGAGAAAGACACCAAAGCTATAGACATCGCTATTTTCATTAAGAATCCCCGTGGAGCAGTATAAGGGATCTAGGTACCCCAGAGTTCCCTGGATAGCAGTTTCAACATCACCTGTTTCATCGCTTGGAATACCCCTAGAAGCTCCAAAGTCTGATACCTTTGCTGTCAGAGTGTCATCCAATAGAATGTTCTGGGACTTGATATCCCTATGGACTATAGGGAACGCGACGGCAGAGTGAAGGTACGCGAGAGCTCCCGCGGTTTCCGTTGCAATTCTTAGCCTAACCTTCCATGGCAATGATGTTGGTCCCTCCGCATGAAGATGATGATAAAGTGTTCCGTTGGAAATAAACTCATACACCAGTAGTGGCACCTCTGTTTCAAGGCAGCACCCGAAAAGCTTCACGACATTTCGATGGTTGATCTGCGATAGAATAGCTACTTCATTTATGAACTCATCGATTTCCCTTTGGACTGCGACTTTGGACTTCTTAATAGCCACGACATGCAGGTCCGGCATGATCCCTTTGTAGACCGTGCCGTGCCCTCCTTTTCCGATCTCACGAGCTTTGTCGAAACTATTTGTTGCCTTATCCAGCTCCCCCAAGGGTATGATCATTCTCTCAGCAATGTCAGCCTTTTGTGACACCAATTGCTGCAACAGATGCCCACGGTTTTGCTTGAAGAATTTCTGCCTCAGCATTTTTGCTCTACGATGCTTCAGCTTTCGAGTCACAAAGATAGCACCAAGTACCAGGAGTAGAAGGCCAGCGCCACTGCCAATTCCTATGCCAATACTTAAGCCTGGAAAATAAAATATGTTTCTTAGTTATCAGGAAGAACATGTGATGTAAATGGCCTAAAAATAGGATGAGGCATGTAAGTTGTAATAAGTAATATGATTTGTACACTGATGTTGTTTCATTTTCAGTGAAAACGGAGCGTGGTCATGTGGCCTGTGGCTCTAAAAAGGTAACCTCAAAATAAGTAAATCTTTAATGCAAAACGAAGCAATCAAATATGTCCTCCAAATTCATAATAAGTGTCGTGGTTTCAAACTATCGGAGGGAGTATTTCGTTTAGTTTCTCTTACCTGAACCTCGACTGAACCTCAAGCTGGTTCTTTGAAATCACTTGGGAGGAGAAACTTATGGTGGGGGGCATTGTGACGAACTTGTATCTCGGTTTCTTTTAATTGAAATAGGGGAGAGATCCATTTTTAGGGAAGAAAACAAAGAGAGCAGAGTAATCACCAATGCGCAACGTACTTGAATCGATGCAAATTCAACGGTGTTGTGCTCACCTAGGGAAGACTTGACGCAACCATTTTTGATGCGCGGGTCGCCACTGGTGCCGCGCGGACACCTGCAAAGGTACCCTCCGGCCGTGTTGGTGCACTTGCCGGAGCAGATGCCCGGCAACGCGCACTCGTCGACGTCTTTGCATCCACCGGCAAGGTAAGGGTTGCCCTGGTACCCGTCGTGGCACCGGCACACGTAACCGCTGCGGTAGTTGCCGGTGACGTTGAGGCAGGAGCTGAGGCTGCTGCGGCACGCGCTCCTCGCCGCGTCCTTGGGGCAGCCCGACGTCGCCACTCCCGGCATCACCACCGGGTTCGAATCCACCGCGAATTCGAGAACCACGGGGGCCGCCGGCCGGCGCGAGGGGGCGTACCCGGTCGAGTCGTTGAGTAGCGCGGCGGAGGTGGCGTCGAACCAGCCTCGCTCGGCGATGCGCACCGCGATGGGCAGCTTGTCGTCGTGCTCGTGGCTCGAGTCTAGGTACTTGAACTGCACGCCGTAGGAGGGGCGGCCGATGGGGATGGGCGTCTCGCAGCAGCCGATGCCGGAGCACGCGGCCGCGGCGCCGTCGCCTGGGGAGCTCGTGACGACGCCCGTCCACTTGTCGTTGATGGAGCAGAAGGAGGAGCAGCCGCTGATGACGTTGTTGCCGCCGCCGTCCCCGACCAGCGTGGCCTGCACGTTGCATCCCGTGACGACGAACTGGTTGTGCCTCTCGGACACCACGTACGGGCCGGCGCCGGCGCCGACCCACGTGCCGTTGCCGTCGACCGCCCCGTCGAAGGTGAGGTTGACCTGTCCCGCGCTGTCCACAACGCGCACCGTGGAGTTTGCCAGGGAGATCTCCACGACCTGGAGGGTGCCGCCGCCGCCGACGAGCAGCAGGCGCGTCCGGTCGCAGGTGAGGTTGAAGCCCGGCCAGTAGCACCCGTCGCCGATGCCGAACGGGTACGGCACGCTCACGTTGCCGCACCTGGTTGGGCAGTTCGGCGGCGGTCCTGCTCCTGCGCCTTGTACGGGCTGAGCAGCAGCCGCCGAGCAGAGCAGCAGCAGCGACACCATCAGGGGCAGCAGCTGCCGCCGAGCCCCCGCCGGAATAATCATCATATGTCGCGGGGATAGATATGGCTAGTCTGCGATCACCATCTTATCCATCATCCATCCATCATAGTCTTATCCCATGAACCCATCCATGACTGATGATTGTCTCTCGAGTCCGTTATAAAGATTGATCAACTTGTACAGTCGTACTAGAGTAGATGCATAACCTTACCTAATGAGAGAAGACATGATATCAAGTTGTAGTAGACAACTCGCACCGTACGGTGACAGTGTGTACATGCTCGCTTGCTTGACCAACCAAACGCGCGCATGCATCGTTGACTGTGTCCTGGAGTAGGCTGGGTGCATGCATCTGGCGTGGGCTTGCGAGTTTAACTAGCTTTTGCATATTAGAATATTGTGATGATAGATACATAAAGCTAGGTTTATCTAGCTACAATTGAACACATTTTAAGTACATCTTCAACAAATGATGTATAATAGGGAGGTAATGTAAAACCTATATTTTAGAGGCAAAAGAATTTTCTCCAACAGATGCCCTATCCTATTTTAGTGATGTACTCCATCTGTCCATAAATAGGTGTCTAAGACTTGAATTAATCTGAATGTATCTACACACTAAATAGCGTCTAGATACATCCAAATTTAGAAAAATCTTAAATATCTATTTAAAGAGAGAGGTAGTATATAAATTCTTTAGAGCGGTGTATATTTAGGCTAAATACCCTATATTTATGTCACCTGGATATATAAACCTATTGATGATACATAAAGGCGTACATAAAGCTAGACTTCTCGACAATGGAACACACTTTAAGTAAAGTGTGGTAAATGTATAAAAATTTGGCTAACGAACAACTCTATTGAAAATGATTATAATGTGCTTCCTCGATGCATAGATACATTCAAATTTGAAAAACATAACAGAATTGGGACAAATCTCATTTTTTTAATGGACAGAGATAGTAATAGCATATAGAAAGAGGACCGATGTTGCGAGTTAGATAGCGTAATTCATGGCCACTCTCCGTTTGCAGGAAGAAGTCGCGCGCGCGTGCCTTCATTTACATATTTTCCTGATGATGATACGATACAGCTAGCCTTGTAACATCATGTACTCCTACATTACATTTGCTTTCGTGAAGATTACCCACGTGCTTGCTTGGTCAGATATGAACGCGCGGCTACATATCCAAGCAGAGGAGCTGAACCACTTGCCGGCTGCTAGGCAGCAGGTAGCCGCTGGCAACTCTCCATCATGGTCTCTTCCCACCCGCTGTAGCTTGTGCAAGGCCGGTTCCCAAGGACCAACGGGCCCCATGTCCCAACTAGCTTAGAGCATCTTTCCTCGTCCTCCCATTTAGCGTTCAGTAAAGCCGTTTTGCCGACCTATTGGAGGATGTTGATATAGAGGATAGTATGGGGGAGGTGTTTTCTCCAGCTGAGCCACCGAAACATTCACCCCAAACGACCTTTCAGCCCACAAATTTGAATTTAACGGTTCATGCCCCCTCACGGTGACTCTAGATCATTACAAAATGAGGCAAGTTCATCGATCATATTCGCCCAAATCGTCCATATTTCAATGTTTTGGCGTAGAAAAAACATGCATATTCGGCTGCATATCGGCGGAACTCAATTGTCGGCCGCCTCAGGCCCTCCTCCGCCGTAGCAGACATCGTCGTTGGTGTAGAGCTCGTTGCCGCGGTTGGTGGTGCAAAGATCAGGGCGCGTTGCTCGTCGTACCACGCCCACGTTTGGGCGTCCATGGATCAGGTATCTTGCATCAGAAGCGCCATGTCCTTCTCCCATTTCACCGCGCCGACATTGCCCGTGATGAGGGCGATCTCGATGCCTTGCTTCTCCATCATATTATACCACCTCGCGTCGTTCTTCTGTTCCCTCGTCGCCGCGGCAGCCGCCTTATTCGCCTCTCTCGCCACGGTGTCGGCGACGCACTTCTCGATGGAAGCTTGAAGCCGTTCCGCGGCCAGTGCATTGGCCCGTGCCTCCTTTTCCACCTTGTTCCTAATGGTACGCCCTTCAGAGGCTGACCATGCCGACTTAGTTGGATCGATGAAGATCTCCTCAATAGTAGAGAAAAGGCTATATGGGCAAGTTTATTGGCAGCGGACTCCCTTAAGCGCACGGGACTGCTATCTGTTGTCGTGTGCCCAAATAGGGCTTGCGACCAGTATAGCCATACTACCAACATGCCCGGGCCAGGGCCACACGACTACTATGTGGGTCCTAGCTGCGCCTGGACTGAGAACTTATCCGCATCGTGCCGCGCCCGGGGCACGCAGCTAGTATGTCCTGATCGGCCACGTGTCAAGGGCAACGCACGCTGCCATTAGTTTTGGACCGGTGGGGCGCCAAATAGTGGCAGCGTAGGAGTGTAAGACACACTTATTATTTGGACTTAAGCAAATTTCAGTGACAAAATTTCCCCAATATATCTCTCCGCCGATGATGCGTGCTCGACCTTGCCGCCGACCGTGCCCACGCCGTTGAGCCGCCACCCATGCCGCGCTTGACATTGCCGCGGACCACGCCCGTGCCCGGCTATCGACCGCCCCCGCGGTTGTGCGCCCTTAACGTGCTCGAAGAAATGCTGGTGTGATAATGCTCTTGAGTTGTTGATTGATACTCCCTCTGTCCCAAAATATAAGGCGTCTAAGGATTGGTCAAAAGTCAAACCTTACAAACTTTGACCAAATATTTAGAAAAAAATATTTACATCTACAATATTGAATTGACATATTAAAAAATATACTTTAGGG
Organism: Lolium rigidum; assembly: GCF_022539505.1. Lineage (NCBI taxonomy): Eukaryota > Viridiplantae > Streptophyta > Magnoliopsida > Poales > Poaceae > Lolium > Lolium rigidum. The sequence continues at coordinate 271,038,379 of NC_061512.1, forward strand.
TGAATCTATTGATAATGATTTAGTATTGTAAATGTTCATATTTTTATGTATAAACTTGGTCAAACTTTAAAAATATTGACTTTTGACTAATCCTTAGACGCCTTATATTTTGGGACGGAGGGAGTATATACTAGTGTTGCTGATTATGTGGTGTGTATGGATATGAGTTCCCGATGTTTTGCAGAAATGTTGATTAGTTTCCATTTCGGCCAATTTCTGGTACTCCGTATGTCCCATTTTTTTAGGGAAGGTCATGCTGAAGATTTCCGTTAATTTTACTGTTACTAACTACTATATGAATTTTAATTTTAGTTCGAAGATGTCGGAAGACCATAACGACAAGGCGACGTGTTCTGACTCTTCGCCGCAAGAAAAAAAATGCAGTACAGGAAGAATCGGGGTTGCAATTTTTCCAACAAACTAGTGGCACTAATGGCAACGACGGGACCCCTAGTGCCACTGATGGCAATGAGACCATTACTGGCACCGATAGCAGTAAACCCAAAAAACAACACAGGGCCGAAACAACCTCATGAAAACAACTGATACTATCTTTGAAGTAAGCCTAGCCAATGAGTATCCTATTCAGCCACCCTCAGTTGCAGAGAGATATGGCGGCCAATGAGAATGTATTCTTCGAGAAACCGTTTCGATTAACGAGAAGAACATAAGGTAGAATGCATAATTATGTCCCAGCCTTATCTCGAAGTTGCACAAACGGTACACATTCCCACCCCCTCACAATAACCTCAATCTGACCCAAAATCTTGTGTAAACCCACACCCTCAGCAAGTTCAGCAGGGACTTGAAGAGTTGGAAAACGAGGGTATGAAAAATGATACATAAGAGTGATGATTAATCCAAGGTCCACAAGGCATATCCCACGATCACGGAGGAGGAGTGGGAAACATTCAAGAATAATTGCGCTAGAAAGAAGGACAAGGATATGTGGCAGTGTGGTGTGGACATGCGTCGCATGAACATAGATTTCGTCACCCTCGGAAGCAGTGGTTAAGACCGCAAGAGGTCGAGGTGGGAAAAATAGGACATTGATCCTTTAATCGGTACCAAAATCAAGCCCTGGGCAGAATTTGAGGACCGGTGGCAATGAGAGTTTCCCAGGGCTCATTGCCATCGAGACGAAAAAATCAGGGAATATGTAGCAGACAAGAAGAGGGAGCAATTAATTACTGAAGTGGTAATTTATCTACCGGTAGCTTTTAATCAAGTCGATTACATCCTAATAGTTAAATTTATAAATGTTTCATATGTTTTTTTGTAGCGTAAGCAAAATCAGCTGGAATGTGAAACTTCCTCCGATGGATCACCCCCTAGGACCAACCTTTAACCTTTAAGCCATGACATGGCCGTGTTGCCGCCTCAGGACTCGGCGCCCAATGGAAATACTATTTCCATGATGTCACTGAGCATCTAAAGAAAAGGAGAAAAGTCCCCGAGGATACTTCCTACAAGGATATTGAGAAAATTGTGGAAAAAAGGGTGAGCTCAATCGCCCCCGAAAGAAGTGAAAAGGAAGTTGGGAATCAAGGTTCCTAGCATAATGATAGCATTGAAGATATGGTTTGAAGTTAGTCAAGTAATATGGCCCAATTCAATTAACAAATACTTAAATTCTAGTGATGATGATTTTCCAATTGAGGATGCTTTGACTAGAATCACGTTACCTACCGATGCGAAGTTAGCTCGTATAGGGGACATTATTGCAGTCAATCCTTCGACGCCTATTGATACGTCCAAAACGTATCTACTTTCCCGAACACTTGTTTTTCCTCCATCTTGTGTGTTTTGAATACAACTAACGCGGGCTAATTAATGTTGTTTTCAGCATAATTGCTCTGGAGTCTTGTTTTTATGCAGAAATCCAACTTTTAGAAAAGTTCCCCGAAAATATCGCAAAACTCATATTTCACCTGAAGACTCACAGAGCCAGAAGACGAGATGGAGGGGTTCACGAGGGGCCCACACCTACCCTAGGCGCGGGCCAGGCCATGGCCGCGCCTAGGGTGGTCTGGCCGTCTCGGCCACCCCCTCGGCCTCTCCTTAACACTATAAGAAGCCTGACCTGAAAACCGAGGGGGGTTCGACGTTTTTCCAGAAAGAGTTCCGCTGATCCGCCGACACCAGAAACCCCAATCCGGGGATCAGAAACTCCGATCTGGCACCCTGCCGGGACGGGGATTTGGAGGAGATCATCTCCATCGCCATCACCGATGCCTCTCCATCAACCATCCATGATTCCCCATCCATGTGTGAGTAATTCCCCGCTGTAAGCTGTAGGGAATGGTAGGGATTGGATGAGATTTGTCATGTAATAACTATAAGATTGTTATGGGCATAGTGCCTAGTATCCGTTGTAAGTATTTTTTACATTGTTGCAACTTGATATGCTTAATGTCACTTTGGGCCCGAGTGCCATGATCTCAGATCTGAACATGTTATTGATTCATGATGATACTTATTGTTTTTGATTATATCTGCAAGTTGTATACACATATTGTTGTCCGGAACTCGAGGCCCCAAAGTGATAGAAATTGGGATAACCGGAGGGGATGGCTATGATGTGAGGATCACGTGTGTTCATGGAGTGTTAATGCTTTGCTCCGATACTCTATTAAAAGGAGTACCTTAATTACCAGTAGTTTCTCTTGAGACCCCTGATACGTCCCAAATGTATCTATAATTTTTTATGCTCCATGCTTGTTTTGTTACAATTCTTATATGTTTTATGTGCACTTTTCCACACTTATTAGCATTTCCTGGGACTAACCTATTAACGCAGTGCTAGTTCCTGTTTTCTGTTGTTTTTGTGTTTCAGAAAAGTTGTACATGAAAGTTACTCGGAATTGGACGAAACAAAAGCCCAGAGTCTTATTTTTCCGGGACGAGGACGGAGCCAGAAGGACACGCGTAGGAGAGCTGCCATGTGGCAGTACATAGGGCAGCCGCGGCCCCACCCTTGGCCGCGCCTGGCCCATGTACTGGCGCCTCAACGCCTCGTTTGCTCCGCCCTTCCGCCTATTTACTCCTCGTATCGGGAAAACCCCAGGGACGAGAGCCTCCATCCATGAAAAGTTCTGACGCCGCCGTCAACCGAAACCCTAGTTCGGGAGGGTTCTGCAGTCCATCCCGGCACCCTGCCGGAGAGGAAAATCACCGTCGGAGGCCTCTACATCGCCATGTCTTCATCCGAGGTGATGCGTGAGTAGTCCTCCACGGGACCATGGGTCCATAACAGTAGCTAGATGGTTGTCCTCTCCTTGTTGTGCTTCATGTATAGATCTTGTGAGCTGCCTAACATGATCAAGATCATCTATTTGTAATTGCTACATGTTGGTTTGATGTGGATCCGATTTATAGAGAGATTTCTTTGGTTGAGATTATGTATTATGTTATTATGATCTTGCATGCTCTCCGTTTCTAGTAGATGCTCTGCCAAGTAGATGCTAGCGACTCCAAGAGGGAGTATTTATGCTTGATAGTGGGTTCATGCCTCTATTTAACCATGGGAAGTGACATTGTTCTCTATGGTTGTAGATCTTCTGTTGCTACTAGGGAGAAAACAGCGGTGTTCTATTCAAGGGTAGTTTCATCATTTATTTTACACACATTGCTTAAAGCGATAGTCTGTTGCTTGCAACTTAATACTGGAGGGTGTCGCGGATGCAATCCTGAAGGTGGATTATTAGTCATAGATGTAGTTGGATTACGGTCTATGTATATTGTTGTAATGCCCGCATACTTTCATAGCATGTACTCTGCACCAACCATTAGCGTATCTCTGTTTGTCAATTGCCCATCTGTAATTTGTTTACCCAGCATATTTATTTTATTGGGGAGGCGCCTCTAGTGAACTGTGGACCTCGGTCCTTCTTCGTTTAATTGCAATCTTCTACAGCATTTTCCTGTTCTGTTCTCTGCAAACAATTCTTCTTCCACACGGTTCGTTTAATCCTTTGTTTTCAGCACAACCAGTGAGTTTGACAACCTCGCTGAAAGTTGGGGACAAAGTATTAGGTTGTTTGTGTGGAGGTCTCCACGTTGCTGCTGACGCCGGCAGTGCGCCCTGCCACAAGTTGGTTCTCAACACCTCGGGAGAAAACGTTTTTCTCCTACTGGTCGATAAACCTTGGTTTCTTACTGAGGGAAAACTTCCTGTTGTGCTCATCATACCTTCCTCTTGGGGTTCCACTCAACGTTGCGCATAAATACTCCTTCATCAACTCCGCGCTCAACAAAGACTTTTTCTGGCGCCGTTGCCGGGGAGAAAAGCATCACTTCTGCGAGGGGAGTCTCTCACTCTCAACTCTTTTACTTTGTTATTATTTTGCTTGCATATTTTATTTTTATCTTGTTTGCATTTTATATCAAAAATCCAAAAAAAATAGTGTAGTTGTTATTTCTATTGCATTTAGTTTACCATGATTATTCCTGAGTTTGAGTTTAGGAACCTATATATAGGTGATGGATCTATAGTAGGGATAAATAATATTGGAGAGTTCCTTAATCATATTAGTAAGTATGAGAAAATCCCAGAAAAATCTTAGCTGAACTTGCTCCCGATTATGAAATCGCTATGGCTTGCCTATTTAAAGTGATAGAGAGTAAATTTATTGGCCTTCACCCATCCTTGCAATACATGTTTCTTAAACTGCATGAAATTGAGGATGGTGAGAAAAAAGAATTTATTCTTGAAACCTTGCTTAGAAAATTTAGGTATGAAGCTATAGAAGCAAGGAAAATATTTAATCATTATGGTATGCTAGGATCAAGCATAGATATTCTGAAATTATTTGGTAAGATTAGTAAAGTTAAACCAGAGGAAATGAATATACCAATACCTCTTAAAATTTCAGCAGTGCATGAAGCTTACGATAGGAATTTTGATTGGATTGTTCACTGGAATTTATTTGATGAAGAAAGTAAACCTAAAAGTGTTGTGAGAGGAACTTCAAAAACCACTATAGATAGCATAGAATGCCTGGTTGAAACTACTTTCATTCCCGATCTTAATAATTTCTCTCTTGACAATACTTGATTTGCACCCTTTCTGTACCTAGCTCAAAGGCGTTAAAGAAAGGCGCTTATGGGAGACAACCCATATTTTATTTCTGTTATTTTTGCTTTGTTGGGTCTTGGAAGTTATTGCTACTGTAATAACCTCTCCTTATCTTTTTTATTTTGTTTTTGTGCCAAGGGTAGCCTTTAATAGAAAGAAAGCAGTGTTTGGGGTATTTGCAATTCTGAAATAGATTCTGTGCTGGTCACGCAAAACATTCTTAAAAATCGCCAGAACGTTATTTTGAGCTGCAAATGTTTGTGCTTATGCCCCAGTATGTTAGCTAACTTTCGTTAGTTGAGCATATTTCGATTGAGCAACAGAACTATTTCTTTAATTTTGATATTTGTCTGCTGGTCTGTTTTGATAGATTTCTGCCATGTTTTGCATTTGCGTCTTATGCTTCATCTTTTTGAGTTCTTTTGTGAAAAAGAACTTTGGGAAGAAGTAGCTAGGCAGCTCACAAGATCCAACAATGGAAGCACAATGAGGAGAAGACAACCATCTAGCTACCGCTATGGACCCATAGTCCAGGGGTGAACTACTCACTCATCACTCCTGGAGGCGACCATGGCGGTGTAGAGTCCTCCCGGAGATGATCCCCTCTCCGGCAGGGTGCCGGAGGCGATCTCCCGGATCCCCCCGAGATGGGATCGGCGGCGACGGCGTCTCCGGCAAGGTTTTCCGTATCGTGGCTCTTCGCATCGGGGGTTTCGTCGACGGAGGCTTTAAGTAGGCGAAGGGCAGGTCGAGAGGCGCACGAGGGCCCCACACCACAGGCCGCGCGCGGCCGGGGCGGGGCCGCGCCGCCCTATGGCGTGGCCACCTCCGTGGCCCCTCTTCGTCTCTCCTTCGGACTTCCGGAAGCTCCGTGGAAAAATAGGCCCCCGGGCTTTGATTTCGTCCAATTCCGAGAATATTTCGTTACTAGGATTTCCGAAACCAAAAACAAGCAGTAAAACAGTGAATCCGGCACTTCGGCATCTTGTTAATAGGTTAGTTCCGTAAAATGCACGAATATGACATAAAGTGTGCATAAAACATGTAGGTATCATCAATAATATGGCATAGAACATAAGAAATTATCGATACGTCTGAGACGTATCAAGCATCCCCAAGCTTAGTTCTCGCTCGTCCTGTAGTGTAAAACGATAACAAAGATAATTTCTGAAGTGATATGCCATCATAACCTTGATCATACTATTTGTAAACATATGTAGTGGATGCAGCGATCAAAACAATGGTGATGACATGAGTAAACAAGTGAATCATAAAGCAAAGACTTTTCATGAATAGTACTTCAAGACAAGTATTAATAAGTCTTGCATAAGAGTTAACTCATAAAGCAATAAATCAAAGTAAAGGTATTGAAGCAACACAAAGGAAGATTAAGTTTCAGCGGTTGCTTTCAACTTGTAACATGTATATCTCATGGATAATTGTCAACATAGAGTAATATAACAAGTACAATATGCAAGTATGTAGGAATCAATGCACAGTTCACACAAGTGTTTGCTTCTTGAGGTGGAGAGAGATAGGTGAACCGACTCAACATAAAAGTAAAGAGAATGGTCCTTCAAAGAGGAAAGCATCGATTGCTATATTTGTGCTAGAGCTTTTATTTTGAAAACATGAAACAATTTTGTCAACGGTAGTAATAAAGCATATGAGTTATGTAAAGTTATATCTTACAAGTTGCAAGTCTCATGCATAGTATACTAATAGTGCCCGCACCTTGTCCTAATTAACTTGGACTACCGGATCTTTGCAATGCACATGTTTTGACCAAGTGTCACAATGGGTACCTCCATGCCGCCTGTACAAAGGTCTAAGGAGAAAGCTCGCATTTTGGATTTCTCGCTTTTGATTATTCTCAACTTAGACATCCATACCCGGACAACATGGACAACAGATAATGGACTCCTCTTTAATGCATAAGCATGTGGCAACAATTATTATTCTCATATGAGATTGAGGATATATGTCCAAACTGAAACTTCCACCATGAATCATGGCTTTAGTTAGCGGCCCAAAGTTCTTCTCTAACAATATGCATGCTCCAACCATGAAGGTGGTAGATCTCTCTTGCTTCGCACAAGACGGACATGCATAGCAACTCACATGATATCCAACAAAGAATAGTTGATGGCGTCCCCGTAAACATGGTTATCGCTCAACAAGCAACTTAATAAGAGATAAAGTGCATAAGTACATATTCAATACCACAATAGTTTTTAAGCTATTTGTCCCATGAGCTATATATTGCAAAGGTGAATGATGGAATTTTAAAGGTAGCACTCAAGCAATTTACTTTGGAATGGCGATAAATACCATGTAGTAGGTAGGTATGGTGGACACAAATGGCATAGTGGTTGGCTCAAGTATTTTGGATGCATGAGAAGTATTCCCTCTCGATACAAGGTTTAGGCTAGCAAGGTTATTTGAAACAAACACAAGGATGAACGGTACAGCAAAACTCACATAAAAGACATATGGTAAACATTATAAGACTCCATACCGTCTTCCTTGTTGTTCAAAACTCAATACTAGATGTTATCTAGACTCTAGAGAAACCAAATATGCAAACCAAATTAGCAAGCTCTAAGTATTTCTTCATTAATGGGTGCAAAGTATATGATGCAAGAGCTTAAACATGAGCACAACAATTGCCAAGTATCAAATTATCCAAGACATTTTAGAGTTACTACATGTAGCATTTTCCAATTCCAACCATATAACAATTTAACGAAGAAGAAACTTCGCCATGAATACTATGAGTAGAGCCTAAGGACATATTTGTCCATATGCAACAGCGGAGCGTGTCTCTCTCCCATAAAGTGAATGCTAGGATCCATTTTATTCAAACAAAACAAAAAACAAAAACAAACCGACGCTCCAAGCAAAGTGCATAAGATGTGATCGAATAAAATATAGTTTCAGGGAGGAACCCGATAATGTTGTCGATGAAGAAGGGGATGCCTTGGGCATCCCCAAGCTTAGACGCTTGAGTCTTCTTAATATATGCAGGGGTGAACCACCGGGCATCCCCAAGCTTAGAGCTTTCACTCTCCTTGATCATATTGCATCATACTCCTCTCTTGATCCTTGAAAACTTCCTCCACACCAAACTCGAAACAACTCATTAGAGGGTTAGTGCATAATAAAAATTCACATGTTCAGAGGTGACACAATCATTCTTAACACTTCTGGACATTGCATAAAGCTACTGGACATTAATGGATCAAAGAAATTCATCCAACATAGCAAAAGAGGCAATGCGAAATAAAAGACAGAATCTGTCAAAACAGTAATAGTCCGTAAAGATGGATTTTATTAGGCCACCAGACTTGCTCAAACGAAAATGCTCAAATTGAATGAAAGTTGCGTACATATCTGAGGATCATGCTCGTGAATTGGCGTAATTTTCTGAGCTACCTACAGGAGATAGACCCAGATTCGTGACAGCAAAGAAATCTGAACTCGCGCAAGTAATCCAAATCTAGTACTTACTTTTCTATCAAAGACTTTACTTGGCACAACAAAACATAAAACTAAGATAAGGAGAGGTTGCTACAGTAGTAAACAACTTCCAAGACACAAATATAAAACAAAAATACTGTAGTAAAAACATGGGTTGTCTCCCATAAGCGCTTTTTTTTACGCCTTCAGCTAGGCTAAAGTGTAACTCAAGTATACACTCGAAGAAATAGCACATGACAGCAGGAGTTTGAGTTTTCTCAACCATGCATAGTATATTGATACATAAGTTTCAGCGTCTCCCTTTCATTAGTCTTGGGCTTAGCTATTCCATCAAACAAATTTTCAGAACGAAGCTAAGCATAGTTATCTTCTAGAGCATCATCCATAGCTAGGAGTTTACATGGTATTAGTGCTTTGATCTCCCACCATCATTAGCATTATTAGTGTACCTTATTCTATCCATATCCATTTTTTCAAGGAGACTAACATTAAATTCAGTATGAGAACCAAGCATATTAAATTTAGCATAAAACTTTTCTAGCTTTCTATAGCTAGACCATCAAATTCTCCTAATAAGGTTTCTAGAAACAAAATCTATCTTTCTCCTCTCTCCATATCACCAAGTGTAAGAAACATGTGTTGCATCATAGGATTGAGATTAACAAATTTAGCTTCCAACAAGCGTAATCCAAAGCAAAGCAAGACATCTTCATAAGTAGGACAAGTTCTAGCTAAGTGTCTATCTTCAAAATCTTCATATCAGTACTAACATGGGTGAAAATTCTTCTATATTGTTCTTCCAATTATAGACCCTTGTCCTACCTAGTATGTTCTTTGTGGTAAAATTAAAAGGAAACATGATGAATCAAGTAAAGTAAATGCAAGTAAACTAATTTTTTGTGTTTTTGATATAGCAAACAAGACAGTAAATAAAGTAAAGCTAGCAACTAATTTTTTTGTGTTTTGATATAATGCAGCAAACAAAGTAGTAAATAAAATAAAGCAAGACAAAAACAAAGTAAAGAGATTGAGAAGTGGAGACTCCCTTGCAGCGTGTCTTGATCCCCCGCAACGGCGCCGTAAAATATGCTTGATGGCGTGTATTTCACACGTTCGTTGGGCAACCCCAAGAGGAAGGTATGATGCGCACAAGCAGCAAGTTTTCCTCGTAAAGAAACCAAGGTTTATCGAACCAGGAGGAGCCAAGAAGCACGTTGAAGGTTGATGGCGGCGGATGTAGTGCGGCGCAACACCGTAGATTCCGGCGCCAACGTGGAACCTCGCACAACACAACCAAAGTACTTTGCCCCAACGAAACAGGTGAGGTTGTCAATCTCACCGGCTTGCTGTAACAAAGGATTAACCGTATTGTGTGGAAGATGATTGTTTGCGCAGAAAACAGAAAAACAAGTATTGCAGACAGATTTGTATTTCAAGATTAAAGAATGGACCTGGGTCCACAGCTCACTAGAGGTGTCTCTCCCATAAGATAAAAGCATGTTGGGTGAACAAATTACAGCTGGGCAATTGACAAATAGAGAGGGCATAACAATGCACATACATGACATGATAAGTATAGTGAGATTTAATTGGGCATTACGACAAAGTACATAGACCGCCATCCAACCGCATCTATGCCTAAAAAGTCCACCTTCAAAGTTATCATCCGAACCCCTCCAGACATTAAGTTGCATAAGCAAATGTACAACTGTATTAAGTATGGTGCGTAATGTAATCAACAACTACATCCCTGACATAGCGCCAATGTTTTATCCCTAGTGGCAACAAAGACAACACAACCTTAGAACTTTCTCATCACTGTCCTGTGTCAATGCAGGCATGAACCCACTATCGAGCATAAATACTCCCTCTTGGAGTTACTAGCATCAACTTGGCCAGAGCCTCTACTAATAACGGAGAGCATGCAAGATCATAAACAAAACATATGCAATAACTTGATAATTAACATAACATGGTATTCTCTATCCATCGGATCCCGACAAACACAACATAGAGTATTACAGATAGATGATCTTGATCATGTTAGGCAGCTCACAAGATCCAACAATGAAGCACAATGAGGAGAAGACAACCATCTAGCTACCGCTATGGACCCATAGTCCAGGGGTGAACTACTCACTCATCACTCCGGAGGCGACCATGGCGGTGTAGAGTCCTCCGGGAGATGAATCCCCTCTCCGGCAGGGTGCCGGAGGAGATCTCCCGTAATCCCCCGAGATGGGATCGGCGCGCGGCGTCTCGCAAGGTTTTCCGTATCGTGGTTTTTCGCATCGTGGTTTTTCGCCTCGGGGTTTCGCGACGGAGGCTTTAAGTAGGCGGAAGGGCGAGTCGGGGGCCGACGAGGGGCCCACACCACAGGCGGCGCGGGCCCCCTCCGGCCGCGCCGCCTGTGGTTTGGCCACCTCGTGGCCCCACTTCGTATGCTCTTCGGTCTTCTCGGAAGGTTCGTGGCGAAAATAGGCCCCCGGGTCTTGATTTCGTCCAATTCCGAGAATATTTCGTTACTAGGATTTCTGAAACCAAAAACAGCAGAAACAAAGAATCGGCACTTCGGCATCTTGTTAATAGGTTAGTTCCAGAAAATGCACGAATATGACATAAAGTGTGCATAAAACATGTAGGTATCATCAATAATATGGCATAGAACATAAGAAATTATCGATACGTCGGAGACGTATCATTGTGCCAAGTAAAGTCGTTGATAGTAAGGTTCATACTAGATTTGGATTACTGCGCAGAAACAGATTTCTTTGCTGTCACGAATTTCGACCTGCCTCTCTGTAGGTAGCTCATAAAAATATGCCAATTTACGTGCGTGATCCTCAGATATGTACGCAACTTTCATTCAATTTGAGCATTTTCATTTGAGCAAGTCTGGTGCCTCAATAAAATCCGTCTTTACGGATCGTTCGTTTTGACAGATTCTGCCTTTTATTTCGCATTGCCTCTTTTGCTATGATGGATGAATTTCTTTGTTCCATTAATGTCCAAGTAGCTTTGTGCAATGTCCAGAAGTGTTAAGAATGATTATGTCACCTCTGAACATGTGAATTTTTATTGTACACTAACCCTCTAATGAGTTGTTTCGAGTTTGGTGTGGAGGAAGTTTTCAAGGATCAAGAGAGGAGGATGATACAATATGATCAAGGAGAGTGAAAGCTCTAAGCTTGGGGATGCCCCGGTGGTTCACCCCTGCATATTTTAAGAAGACTCAAGCGTCTAAGCTTGGGGATGCCCAAGGCATCCCCTTCTTCATCGACAACATTATCGAGTTCCTCCCCTGAAACTATATTTTTATTCCATCACATCATATGTGCTTTGCTTGGAGCGTCGGTTTGTTTTGTTTTTGTTTTTGTTTGAATAAAATGGATCCTAGCATTCATTCTGTGGGAGAGAGACACGCTCCGCTGTTGCATATGGACAAATATGTCCTTAGGTTTTACTCATAGTATTCATGGCGAAGGTTGAATCTTCTTCGTTAAATTGTTATATGGTTGGAATCGGGAAATGCTACATGTAGTAAGTCTACAATATCTTGAATAATTTGATACTTGGCAATTGTTGTGCTCATGTTTAAGCTCTTGCATCATATACTTTGCACCCATTAATGAACAAACACCTAGAGCTTGCTAAATTTGGTTTGCATATTTGGTCTCTCTAAAGTCTAGATAATTTCTAGTATTGAGTTTGAACAACAAGGAAGACGGTGTAGAGTCTTATAATGTTTACAATATGTCTTTTATGTGAGTTTTGCTGCACCGGTTCATCCTTGTGTTTGTTTCAAATAACTTTGCTAGCCTAAACCTTGTATCGAGAGGGAATACTTCTCATGCATCCAAAATCCTTGAGCCAACCACTATGCCATTTGTGTCCACCATACCTACCTACTACATGGTATTTCTCCGCCATTCCAAAGTAAATTGCTTGAGTGCTACCTTTAAAATTTCCATTCTTTACCTTTACAATATATAGCTCATGGGACAAATAGCTTAAAAACTATTGTGGTATTGAATATGTACTTATGCACTTTATCTCTTATTAAGTTGCTTGTTGTGCGATAACCATGTTCTTGGGGACGCCATCAACTACTCTTTGTTGAATATCATGTGAGTTGCTATGCATGTCCGTCTTGTCTGAAGTAAGGGAGATTTACCACTTTAATGGTTAGAGCATGCATATTGTTAGAGAAGAACTTTGGGCCGCTAACTAAAGCCATGAATCATGGTGGAAGTTTCAGTTTTGGACATATATCCTCAATCTCATATGAGAACATTAACTATTGCTACATGCTTATGCATCAAAGAGGAGTCCATTATCTGTTGTCTATGTTGTCCCGGTATGGATGTCTAAGTTGAGAATAATCAAAAGCGAGAAATCCAAATGCGAGCTTTCTCCTTAGACCTTTGTACAAAGCGGCATAGAGGTACCCCTTTGTGACACTTGGTTAAAACATGTGTATTGCGATGATCCCGTAATCCGAGCTAATTAGGACAAGGTGCGGGCACTATTAGTATACTATGCATGAGGCTTGCAACTTGTAAGATATAATTTACATGATACATATGCTTTATTACTACCGTTGACAAAATTGTTTCTTGTTTCCAAAATAAAAGCTCTAGCACAAATATAGCAATCGATGCTTTCCTCTTTGAAGGACCTTTCTTTTACTTTTATGTTGAGTCAGTTCACCTATTTCTCTCCACCTCAAGAAGCAAACACTTGTGTGAACTCGTGCATTGATTCCTACATACTTGCATATTGCACTTGTTATATTACTTTACATTGACAATATCCATGAGATATACATGTTATAAGTTGAAAGCAACCACTCGAAACTTAATCTTCCTTTGTGTTGCTTCAATACCTTTACTTTGATTTATTGCTTTATGAGTTAACTCTTATGCAAGACTTATTGATGCTTGTCTTGAAAGTACTATTCATGAAAAGTCTTTGCTTTATGATTCATTTGTTTACTCATGTCATTACCATTGTTTTGATCGCTGCATTCATTACATATGCTTACAATAGTATGATCAAGGTTATGATGGCATGTCACTCCAGAAATTATCTTTGTTATCGTAACTAAGCTTGGGGATGCTGATACGTCTCCGACGTATCGATAATTTCTTATGTTCCATGCCACATTATTGATGATATCTACATGTTTTATACACATTATATGTCGTATTTATGCATTTTCCGGCACTAACCTATTAACGAGATGCCGAAGAGCCGCTTGTCGTTTTCTGCTGTTTTTGGTTTCGTAAATCCTAGTAAGGAAATATTCTCGGAATTGGACGAAATCAACGCCCAGGGTCCTATTTTTGCACGAAGCTTCCAGAAGACCGAGGGGGAAAGGAAGTGGGGCCACGAGGCACCGCCACAACAGGGCGGCGCGGCCCAGGTCTTGGCCGCGCGGCCCTGGCGTGTGGGGCCCTCGTGTGGCCCCCCGCGTTGCCCTTCCGCCTACTTAAAGCCTTCGTCGCGAAAACCCCAGTACCGAGAGCCACGATACGGAAAACCTTCCAGAGACGCCGCCGCCGCCAATCCCACATCGGGGGATTCAGGAGATCGCCTCCGGCACCCTGCCGGAGAGGGGAATCATCTCCCGGAGGACTCTTCACCGCCATGGTCGCCTCTTGAGTGATGAGTGAGTAGTTCACCCCTGGACTATGGGTCCATAGCAGTAGCTAGATGGTTGTCTTCTCCTCATGTGCTTCATTGTCGGATCTTGTGAGCTGCCTAACATGATCAAGATCATCTATCTCGTAATTCTATATGTTGTGTTTGTCGGGATCCGATGGATAGAGAATACTATGTTATGTTAATTATCAATCTATTACCTATGTGTTGTTTATGATCTTGCATGCTCTCCGTTATTAGTAGAGGCTCTGGCCAAGTTTTTAATCTTAACTCCAAGAGGGAGTATTTATGCTCGATAGTGGGTTCATGCCTCCATTAAATCTGGGAAAGTGACAGAAAGTTCTAAGGTTGTGGATATGATGTTGCCACTAGGGATAAAACATTGATGCTATGTCCGAGGATGTAGTTATTGATTACATTACGCACCATACTTAATGCAATTGACTGTTGTTTTGCAACTTAATACTGGAAGGGGTTCGGATGATAACCTGAAGGTGGACTTTTTAGGCATAGATGCATGTCGGATAGCGGTCTATGTACTTTGTCGTAATGCCCAATTAAATCTCACAATACTCATTATATCATGTATGTGCATTGTCATGTCCTCTCTATTTGTCAATTGCCCGACCGTAATTTGTTCACCCAACATGCTATTTATCTTATGGGAGAGACACCTCTAGTGAACTCGTGGACCCCGGTCCATTCTTTTACATCGAATACAATCCATCGCAATACTTTCTTTACTGTTTTCTCGCAAACAATCATCATCCACACTATACATCTAATCCTTTGTTACAAGCAAGCCGGTGAGATTGACAACCTCACTCGTTACGTTGGGGCAAAGTACTTTGGTTGTGTTGTGCAGGTTCCACGTTGGCGCCGGAATCCCTGGTGTTGCGCCGCACTACATCCCGCTGCCATCAACCTTCAACGTGCTTCTTGGCTCCTCCTGGTTCGATAAACCTTGGTTTCTTTCTGAGGGAAAACTTACTGATGTGCGCATCACACCTTCCTCTTGGGGTTCCCAACGGACGCGTGCTGTACGCGGATCACTCACCATGAATGATATGTGTTTTAGTCGTTCCCCATAATTGGGCTTACAGGTCATCTGGCGGAAAACCACATATTTCCTTATTCAGTGGAATGTCCTCTTGCAAGGAACAGAAAGAGAAAAATAGAGAATAAAGGTGATTTCGTTGGATGCCTTGGCTCATGCTCCACCTCTTCTGTCGTGGCCGGATCATGTTGATGCCTACCAAGAAGCTGATGACAACTGATGAAGCGGAGCTGATGAACACGTGTTGTGCTGAGGGTGAGGCTCTCAAGATTGCAGCCTCGGATCTTGCAAGGACCATGGCGGAAAACGACTTGATGATGGTTGGAGATGGTGAGCAGTTCAAGATTGTACCTAGAGTGTGATCGTCTGCAAGTAGTTCGAGTTTTTAGATGCTAGAGTAGCTTGTCTTAGAACAACTGTGTTTTGTTGGTGTTATGGGGTGTTTACTGGTGTTGTAATGATACTTATCTCCCTCGGGTATGTGGTGTGTGTTGTAAAAACCTGTAATTTGTAGGATGGTTTCATGGAAATGGAACCAGGGTAAGGCCCTTTTCATCTAAAAAAGTCTTGGTGTGCCAAGATCGGGTGAGAACCTAGGTTTCAGCCTTTGGCTAGAGCCGGTGATGGAGATTTCTTGTGCGTTCTTGAATGCATCATTGAAGTGAAGCTCCTAGCTCCTTTCGCTACCCTTTGAGGGGAACCCTATATACATGGATCTGATGATGGCGGCGCTCTTACGTTGTACCTACGAGCGATTACCGGATGGCTCCATGGTGGAGCGGTGTTGTTTCTAGAACACTAACCAGATCGAGTCTCGGCGACGTGGCTCGGCAGGGTCTTGATGAAGGACGTGTGATGTTAGACACGCAGGGTGGTGGCGTTGTCTAGCGTCGTGGTGATGTCGAGGGAGGGCCTTACAAGGTCAATGCATAGATCTCTGTTCTGAAGATGGGTTTGCGGAAGACTGCGGCGACGACTTCTATAGCATGCACATGCGGTGCATGCTAAGAGTACGTTGCGCATGTTTTAGATGACGTGTCTTAGTAGGAGATCGGCGCACACGACCCTAATCATGGGTACCCTAGATGTAGCGATTGTTATAGTCAACAAGGTGGTTTCGGGATGATCAATGTATTATCTTATACGGTTTTGGTGATTAAATCAATATAAAAAAATTTATGTGGGTCATTTTGATGTAGACGCCAGGTACATCCTACATTTAAGAAAAAGAAAGACAGAATGGAAACATTCCATGGAGATTGTGGTCTCCAGCTGTAGGATGAAAACTTCTGGCCATGCAACAACCTGAGCACTCGTGTCACAACTTACCACACAAGTTTCCATCTCTTTGACATTTTTTTACTTTGAAAAGTTCATCATGCGTCACTAAACCTATTGACAGAAGGAACCCCATTCTTGACCGGATGCCGGAATCTAGATGCAATCTTTCTGGCAAAGCGCAAAAAAGCTCCCCATCATGTGACGTCGTCATGGGCAGTTTCACCTTTGCCGGTGACAAGCACAACCTGTATACACACCAACACACATTGACCAGATCAACCCGGTACCTCAAAACAAGCATCTACGAGGACACGTGAACGACACCTTCATCCGCCACACACATGAGTACGGATGGTTTCCAATCAAACAATGGCGTTCTGGCTTCTTCCTCGATCAATCGTGCACACGACGGAATACATTACATCACGCTAAGACAACATCAGATCCCCCACACGAGCACCCAAAATTTTCATACAAAAGAATGGAGAGGCCTGGGAATCTGATTCCCATGCCAAAGAGGCTAGTATATCTACACATTCTACCGGGATCAGAAGCCTCTCTCTCGATCTCATCAAAGTGGACCCTGCTGGCAGATCACGTCGTGTGGTCATGGCTGATCCATGAATTTTTCCAAACCTCGGCCGAGAGCTTCGACGAGCGCGGTACCATCACTCCCATGGTGGTGTCAATCACCGTCATTTTAAGATCTATCGTGTCCATGTTTACAGTTTTCACTCAACCTGCTCGCCTATGAGGTCAAGGCCTACTAACAAGAAGGAGATGCCCTGGAACAATAGGAAGTAGAAGTGTATGCCCTGCTTCGTTAGCAGGCTGCGGGCGGCGGCCGTTAATAGTAGCAGCGACAGGGCGAGCTCCTTCTTGTATATCCGGTTGTGCTTCTTCTTCTTCCTGCCATCTTTCTTCGGACTATCCGATTGATCCTTCAGCATGGCGTCGAGGTTCGGGGCCGAGCCGGTTCTCTGGTGCCGCAGCTCCTTGGGTGGGACCGCCAAAGCGATGAGATCACCTTCTGAAGATCGGCCGGATTTCTTGGTCACCACCCACTCGTAGGCGCTTCCGAGCTGGAACAGGCCTGAGATCATGGCGTTGAACTTGGTCACGGACATGGTGTTCTCGAAGAGCAGGTACGGGATGATGAAAGGGAAGGACTTTGGAGATGGTAGGATGTTGAGCAATGACATCAGGGCAGGGATGTAGCATACGACCCAGTCAGGAGCTCCGCTTCGGGCACAAACATTGTCATCGGGAGGATGATGCAGAAGAGCGTGAAGGAGTAGAATGGCAGGATGAGCTTCCGGAGGAGGAAGAAGAGGAAGATCAAGTTGGCTTTCTTCCAAACCGAAATCTGCGGTAAAGGAAAAAAAAAGAGTTAATAAACAGGTACATTGGTAGGTTTGAGTGAGGTAAATTGTTTCTACCGCAATAGCAACAAGGAATTCAAGAAGCTAATCCGAGTAGCATATATAAATTCCTCCATGCTAATACAAAACAAACTGGTCTAACAGATAGTGTTACATTGCAGTGTATACAAGGCAAATGATGAGAAAGCATTTTTCAAAGTGTAACCTAAGCAACCAGCACAAAAGGCAAGTACTAAAGGAGAGGTCTCACAGAATTGTGTATTTAAAGACCCCATTTCAAAAGCACCAACATTTCAGAATTTTCGCTGAACATGTTAACATTATTGAAGCAATCTCTCACGTGCCCTGTCGATGTCTGTCCAGCTATATTTAGGTACAATAAAAAGAGCATAACAATACCTTGGACTTGATGATGTCTGGTAAGCAAAGCCTGAACAGCTGCATTGGACCGGAATGCCACCGATGTTGTTGCTTTCTGTAAGCCTCGTATGACTCGGGTAATTCACATTGGCACTTTAGGCAGTATAACAAACAATTCAGTTCAACTCAACTAGATACATTCATATTATAGTCAATTAATATGAACCGGAGGGAGTAGTAAATTGAATTGCCAAGTCACTTATCGAGAAGAAATTGGTCATATACAATACCTCAACATCATTGAGGAAGATAAACTTCCAGCCATGGAGATGTGCCCGAACTGCAATGTCCATATCCTCCACCGTAGTCCGCTCCATCCACCCGCCTGAATCCTCCAATGCCTTGATCCTCCAAACTCCAGCAGTGCCATTGAACCCAAAGAAGTTCAAGAACACGCCATTTACCTGCTGTTCCACCTCAAAGTGGAAGCACAGATTGATGTTCTGCAACCGAGTCAATAGGTTCTCATCCTTGTTCACGAAAGACCATCTTGCTTGCACCAGCCCCAATTCATCATTGTCCTGAAACAATAGCCCAATTGATAAACCAGAATTGGAATCCTAAACCAGGTAGTAACAAAAAGGAAGTACTCCAAAAAATTCCCCCTGAATTTACCTTGAAATGTGGGACGCTGCGCTTTAAGAAGTCTGGGTTTGGTTGGAAGTCGGCGTCAAAGATGGCAACAAATTCGTAATCCTTGACGTAGCTGCAGCCCATGGCGGACTTGAGGTTCCCGGCCTTGTACCCATCCCTGAGCACACGATGCCGGTAGAGAATCCGAGCTCCGTTCTGCTGCCACTTCGCAACCTCATCTCTGATGAGTGACTGCGTCGTCGGGTCGTCGGAGTCGTCCAACACCTGAACCAGGAAGTTGGACCTCGGCCAATCAAGGTTGCAAACGGCCGCAATCGATTGTTGATACACCTGAGGCGACGACCAGATGGTTAAACTATTGCAGAATTGTAGAGAAAAATAAGAGGCATCTGCGGAGCAACAGCTGAGTAATGCAGCGACACACTGACCTCCTTCTCGTTGCACATTGGTATCTGGACGAGCACCATGGGGTAGTAGCCGGCGTGAGGGTCCTCGGCGTCCGGCAGCGGCGAGGACTTAAGCTTTGGCTTGATGCGCTTCAGGTTGATGTAGAAGCAGCCAAGGCACTGGATGAGGCGGTCGGCGCTCTGGATGAGGAAGAGCACCACACACGCGTCGGTGAGGAACTGGAGGAGCGGCGCGAGGTAGGCGGCGCGGAGGCGCAGCCAGGAGCCGTAGAGCGACTCGACGCCGATAATGGGGAGGGCCAGCGCGGAGGCTGCGAGGTTCCAGCCGTTAACGTGCGCGGCCAGCTCGACGGCCAGGAGGAGCATGGAGAGGACGAGGAAGGCCCTGATGAAGGCGTAGAAGCGGGAGCGCAGCACGGGGCTCTCCGCGCCCGCGCCAGCGCCGGCGTCGGCGTCGGTCCGGCCGTCGGCCACCCGGCGCCTGGCGGCGGCGCCGAGGGCGACGGCGGCGGAGGCGAGCGAGGCCAGGCATCCCGCCGCGCGGTGCGCCTTGAGCAGCAGCACCCAGGTGATCTGCTTGGCGTTCTTGCCGCGGCCTCCCTTGCGGCGGGCACCGGTGGCGCCGGCGCCGACGAGGAAGTCCTCGTCGTCGTCCTCCGGCGAGATCTCGGAGATGGACCAGTTAGGGTTCTCCATCTTGACGACCACCGGCGTGCCCCGGTAGGCGTCGCCGCCGGCCCTACCGCCCCACAAGCCGGTCCATGGCGCCATGAATGGCCCGTCGAAGAACCCCAAGGCCTCCACCGGCACCGGCCAAGGCCTCGACCTTTCGTTTTCGTGCCCCAAATTAGACGCCCACTCCGCCACACACACACTATTCCTGGCGCTCCCCTCCCTGCTTTTAGAGCCCTCCGACTCCACCAACCCAGCGCCAACCTATCCCAAAGCTCCACTGTGCAGCGGCGAGCTTCACTCCACTGCCATTTTTTTGAGCTTAAGAAGAGGGGCAGAGGAGGGGGAGGCGGCGAGACTGGGAGGACGGACTGGGAACAGCTCAACGCGTCTAAAGAGAAATATTTTACTCCGTGAAGTAATTTCCCTTTTCTTCGCTGCAGGCCTTTTTCGTTTTTTAACTTTTGGGTATGGTTTTTATTCCGGAGATAATTACGGTGAGAAATTTACGCGGTTCCTGTGGTTTAAGAAGCGCACACGGGGTTAACATAATTTGTCTCTTTTTTTTTACTTTCAAAAGGGCAACAACATCATTGCATCGCAGCTCGTGAACTTTTGGCTTAAGTTTTGTTTTGTGACAAGGGATACATGGAACGTGCTTTGATGAAAACCAAAAAGAAATAATCTTGCCACAAATTTCTGTTTCATTTTCTGTTTGCTCATTTTTCTTTGTTCTTTTGCTTACTTGTCTTCATTTCTTGTAGGAGTAGTTACAGTGAAACTTTTATCTGGCTCCTCTGATTTTTCTAATGTTGAGAAAATTGCATAAACCAGCAACTCTTGGGGTCATTGTTGCACAAACCAGCGACTCAAATATTTTGTTGCACAAACAAGTGACTCTAGGGGTAATTGGTTGCATGGAGCTTTAATTAACAGATTATGCAATTAAACAACATGCTTGCAGAGAAGACTAAAACGGTTATTAGATGGATAGGCTCCAAACGA
Organism: Lolium rigidum; assembly: GCF_022539505.1. Classification (NCBI taxonomy): domain Eukaryota; kingdom Viridiplantae; phylum Streptophyta; class Magnoliopsida; order Poales; family Poaceae; genus Lolium; species Lolium rigidum. The sequence continues at coordinate 271,059,418 of NC_061512.1, forward strand.
GTTTCCCCATGAGCGGTTTTCAGCCGCGTCCTCCAAACACGTTTTTTTTGTCCGGCGCGGTCCGATACAGTGTCCGGCGGCCCGAGACCGTCCCCGCCACACAGGGGACGCTCCGGGCACGCAGGACACAATAAAAAGCGAGGCGGGGAGTGGCGGGGCCGATCGAAGCGTCGCAGCTTTACCTTAATGGCGACGGAGGGGCAGGCGAGACGTCTCGTCTGTGCTGCGCAGCCTCCACGCGTTGCCGGCGTTCGCACGCCACCGCACGTTCCCACGCTTTCTTCCCGTTGTTTCTCGCATCTTCCCGCGCTTTCTTCCCGACGCCAGCGTCTATAAAAGGTCCTCCCGGCTCAATGGCAGCCACCACAGCCACCGGTATCCCTTTCTCCGCCACCGCTCTTTCTCGGGGCGGAGATTTGGCGTTAAGGGCTGCGGTTGGGATTTTCATTGGACCACCTCCAAAAATCCGTTCTTCAGAGTGGGTGATATAATCGACCGCTTGCACACACACTAATGGCGTTCTTCAGAGTGGGCCACATATACAGCTCGCCTTTACACCTCGCTAATGGCGTTTTACGTCCCGTCGAGGACTGCCGCCGGCGATTAACTATTCCCGCGCGATGACGATCGTTCCCACGCGTGCCCAATACATTGGCAAGTTTCGCCGGCGTTTCGACGACCTAGAGGTGGCGGCGGCGGAGGCGGAGGTTGCGGAGGCGGTGGCGGCCAGTAGTAGGCTGCGCGACTGCGAGTAACCGAGGCCAGTGTAGGCCGCGCGACGGCGAGTAGGTACGGCTGTTTAATTTTAGGTTAACTCGACTAACCATCTCCGTAAAGATGGTCCTTTTGGCCAATCAATAGTAATGAAAAAATCTTTTGCTTACTTACTCACTGCGGGCCCGGATACACCCAACGCGGCCACTTTCCGCGACCGCGGAGCGTCCGCGGAGACGCAAACCTGACATATATTTGGGCCAGGTTTGCGTCTCTGCGGACAGCCCGGTCACTATGCGTCGCCCCGCTGGAGCAGGGCCCAGACGCATTTTCGGTCACGGCGGACGTGCATCGCGCCGCTGGAAATGCCCTAATTGCTTAATCTGTTAATTAAAGCTCCATGCAACCAATTACCCCTAGAGTCACTGGTTTGTGCAACAAAATATTTGAGTCACTTGTTTGTGCAACAATGACCCCAAGAGTTGCTGGTTTGTGCAATTTTCTCTCTAATGTTTGACAAAATCCACTCTCTTCTTTGGGTAAGCAAGTTTGGATTTGGTCATTCACGGGAAAATATGGCAGCAACTTCAAGTTTCCTCCTTTCCCCTCTTTAACATGAGAGGAACAGTATTGACTATTGACGGTGTGGTAATGCGTTTTGCACTTCAGGCCGAAGTTTTCCCACATATGCCAAAAGCATCCCTCCGATCCTTCCGTTTTATAGAATGGTCCTCACATAACCATGGCTATTGGCTATGGAATGTGGCCTCATATTATGACGTGCTGTTTGGAAGGACGCTATAATTACATATGCGGGGGGCAACTTACGGGTACAAAATTCAATTCATAGACCTACCAAATTTGTACTGGTATTTAGCTTCACATTTATTTTAGAATAATATTTTATTCTTGGGTGACAACTCATTTCATGTACTTAAGGGCAAAAATAAAAGACAGACATGATGGTGTGGACATTGTACTTCAGATCAACACATTGTTCCTTATTTCAAATCATACCCGTCACTAGTAATGCTTCATTGTCTATATAAAAGACTTAATAAGCATACGTAATTAAAAAGTTTGTGCTCTAATTCAACGTATGATTGTACAATTGCTAAGATGTTTAACCATCAGTCGAGGACAAGCGGGAGGCGATCCTATGGCGTCGCAAACATGAACTAGTGGCCGCCTGTTTCGTCATGTGGATGATATGTAGTAGAAGTGTTTACAACTCTTGACAACTAGAAACCATTCAAATAAAATTCATTTTAAAATCATTGGCTCTTTTACAAGTTCTTTTTGAATTGCCTGGTTTTTTTACGAAAGATATGTACTACTTATTTTTATCCAAGTTTGTACAATTTCTCAAGATTTTTTTGTGAATGTGTGTAACACTGCAAAAGCTTAGAATTTTGTGAACGTATATGGTTGCCAAAGACATAGTGAAATCCACATTTTGGTTGCCCTCCTCAATCATAAATCATTACTCTTTGTGACATGGTCGTTCATCAGCACTCTAGTGAACACACAGATGCACACACGAGTCCGCCATGCTCAAGGCCTTCTTGACGTTGGCTTGTGCTTTTTTTTTTTTACGATTCTTTTGACGAAGAAGGTAGAGCAGGAACAAGTATGATTCCGTGGGATTCTAATGGCGCTTAATCGTCTTGGTATGCCGAGCCCTGCATTGCAATGATGTGCTAGAACCAGAAACAAATTTCACATGAGGCAAAATCGGTTGACGACCCGCGGGTGAAGGCGATTTGCACAAAAATAACCCAAAAGTGAAAGAAAAACACAGACTGACCCTCCGGGCAAACTATTTCACCCATCTAACCCTTTTGTGTGGCGCCCCTCCCATGGGCGCCACACATGGCAGTGTGGCGCCCGTGCCTGCGGCGCCACTCTCCCAGCCGACGTGGCGCCCTCGACGCTGAGCTGGTGCGCTGATCCGACGTGGCAGCATGTGTGGCGCCCCTCCCAGGGGCGCCACACTACTCTATATATAAAATTTCTGTCTAGAGATAACAGAATGTTGTGCTAGCTCAATTGGATGAAGCCTTTGCTTCCCAATCTTAGGTCATGAGTTCAAATCTCTGCATCACCTGAATTTATTTTTATTTTTAAAAATTATGCTAGACATTGTAGTATGTTTAAAACATGAAATCTAGCCTCGTACTGTTTTGTAGAGTTTTTTTTTTATATAGAAAACATGCAATCCCGAACTAGAAAAATGACAAATTCGCATCCGAAATGAAATGGATGTTAGTCCCTGCCTCGCAATGCTCTGAACCCGTTTCTTTTAAGTCCATGCCGAACGGACAAATGCAATCGCACTTTTCAGTCCAACAACCATTGAGTTACGATGTCAACTAGATGGGTACCACAGAGTGTCACTAGTCAATTCTGTACTGTCTATGTAATCTCTTTGAGGGTGAACAAAATCAGCACCATAATTGGACCATGGCAAACAGCAGGGCATCGTGCAGATTATGTAGCCCCAAAAAATTTAATTCCACAATTTTTCACCACTATTAACTGAATCCACATGACCATTGCATCACCCAAATATATTAAACTACTCTAATTTAATCTCTCGTGATTACTCAGATGTGCATAGATTATTTTCCACATGGACTGTCCTAAGCTCCATGCGTATGTACTGACGACTAAATAGTAAATACATCAATGCTTGCTTCCTGAATTTCCAATTTTCTATTCTTCGAAATAAGCATAGCAAGACAAGGTGTAGTAATCACACCACAAATCCATACCATTTTGTTCACCCGGAGATTGCGGATCCATTTTCCGTTGAGACTGTGGAGTCGGCTTGCCCGTCGGCCGTCCTACTCACCATATACGACATGACAATATCTTTGCACGATGCCCATTAGCGATTGATGATCGGGGGCGGACATGGCTGCACTCACCGTCTTCATAGAAGACACACGGCTTGCAGTGTCGGATCAAGCACCTAAGTTGCGCCATGCCTCACACGGAAGAAGGGTCAACGGACGGACTCGCTAGGCTGCTCAATAGATCTAGCGGGAACTCCATCCCCGGAAGATCGCAACTATAAGTGAAACTATCTACACTTACCGACCACTTTGTGACCTCAGCATTCGGTACTAGCCGCACAATTTGCTCTCATTAACGCGAACTCCAGTACAGACTCCTCAAGCTCCGTGCATCAAGTCTTCGAAGGAACTAAGGACTAGATGAATTTATAGCCTCGCAAGAGCAAGTAAACTCATCAAAATATGGATACTATATTTTCTACATAGTACCAAGTGTGCATGAAAATCATGATAAAAATAATTTGGAGGACCATACTCATAACATGTTGATCGAACATAAAGTTGGTGACTTCATATGGGAGTAAGTGGTGGTTTCTAGGCCTGCTCAACATAAAATCACAACTGAGTGCTTGGCTAAGAAAATATACATTTCTACCATGCCACTGTTCGGTTGGGACTAAAGAGTGATCAAAACCTCATTCGATAGACGTGCGATAAAAAAATAACTAGTCACTGTCTGATCCAATTATTCAATAATAATTTCATAAGATTCAAAGGGGTGGGCATGTTATATGTCAACTAACAAGCAGATTTCACCCACCATGGTTAATTTAGACAAGGTGCTACTAACAATGGATTGGAGATAGATTTCCAGAACACTATATGCTACAGATATTTAGTTATTTATTGTTGCTGATATGTAAGCGAGGTTTGTCAGCTTGCTTATGCTTGCATAAACTAAATCTCTTCTGCATGCCTGTACCTCTTGATCACCGTGGTGCTGGCTGTTTTGTAGAGTATTTTATTCAGTTTGCAAGCAAGAGAAAATAAAAAAAAAACTCTACAAAACAGTACGAAGCTAGATTTCATGTTGTAAACATACTACAATGTCTAGCATAATTTTTAAAAATAAAAATAAATTCGGATGATGCAGAGATTTGAACTCATGACCTGAGATTGGGAAGCAAAGGCTTCATCCAATTGAGCTAGCACAGCATTCTGTTATCTCTAGACAGAAATTTTATATATAGAGTAGTGTGGCGCCCCTGGGGGGCGCCACACATGCTGCCACGTCGGATCGGCGCACCAGCTCAGCGTCGAGGGCGCCACGTCGGCTGGGAGAGTGGCGCCGCAGGCACGGACGCCACACTGCCATGTGTGGCGCCCATGGGAGGGGCGCCACACAAAAGGGTTAGATGGGTGAAATAGTTTGCTCGGAGGGTCAGTCTGTGTTTTTCTTTCATTTTTGGGTTATTTTGTGCAAATCGCCGCGGGTGAAGGAGTGGACTCATCGGATTAGCTGCGGAATTAGTTTCCGTCGACGAGTTCCCTGCCGCAAAACGGAACCCACGCATCTCGACTGTGGCTCCGACATTGTCTCTCTCTCTCGCCCCGTGAAGAAGAGAAGAGCCGCTCCAGCCGCCCATACCAAAGCTCCCCGATCCGACGGCAGACGATGCCCACCAAACGCGTCCGTTTCAAACTGCGCCGTCCGATGGACCTACCTTTTCCCCGTACGTGGCCCCAGGCCGGTAATAAAGAAAGCGACAGCGAAGCGAGGGGAAAGGCAGGCAGGAGGCAGTAAAAGGCAAAGCGTAACGGAGCGTGTGCGGCCCACGCCGTCCCTGAACGCAGAGATCGACGGACGGGCATACCGCATACGTGGGGCCCCGTCACGAAACGGTGACGGGATACGGATACGGGACCATGCCGCGCGCGTTCTTCCCGTATCTTCCTTGTGCTGCCGTCCGTCGCGTCGTCTTCGCCGGTGGCTGGTCAGGTCATCCCGCGACGAGACGTCGGTCGGGGTCGGTGTCGCGGCGATGGTGCGTGACGAGCGGGCGTCACCAAAGGCAAAGGAGCGTCCAGTGGCAGTGCAGCGCGCGCTGAGGTTTGGAAGGAGCACGCGCGCGCGCACTCGTGTGCCAATCAATGCCGCCATCAATGGGATCGGCGGGTGGGTGTGCCGGCGGAGCTTGCACGGCACGACACTCAAAGCCCGTGTCCCTCCCTCAGTCCCTCGGCAGGACGGAGAGGCCCTGCTGCCCATGGATACATACATGTGCGCATTAACGTGCCAGTGGATCAGGGACATACATGTGCGTGTAACCACCGCGTGCTTAAGCCGCTGCTGCTTCTAAACCCCCGTACGATGGAAGATACCTCAACATGTTGCCATTGCACGCCCTGCTAAAATGGGCAGTCATGGAAATAGGTATGGGTATGTCTCGCTCCGGGTAGGCATGGTACATGCAACGCAACGCAACGAGGGGCATGTCGCAACAGCATAGCCAGCAGGCAAGGGTCGCAAGCTCTTCAACAAGGAAACACATGTCTCCTTTTTTGAGAGAACACGGCACTTTATTGATTAATATAAACCATTACACAAAGTCTGCCGGATGCAATTCGGGATAGAGTTTCTAAAGATGACAGAAATAAAGTGCTCCGCAGAGCGAGCTAAGGTGTGTGCCGCGACATTACACTGACGATAAACATGAACAAAAGACACCGAGGTAAACCCAGAGGCTTGGGCTTTGATGTCTTGAACCACCACTCCAACAGAACTCCGATCGTTTTCAGAACCGATCAGTCGTTGGATCAAAGAGGGGCAATCCGATGCCACAATCACTTTGTCGAATCCTTCCGTTTCAGCCAGGGACAGAGCACGGCGGACCGCCAGCGCTTCAGCAACTTCCGGCATTGTAACCTCCATACCAAGCTCGCTACAAGCCAGCGAGCATTCACCCATGTGGTTCCGGATTACAATGCCTATACCCATCCGACGTGAAGGGGGAAAGAGTGCAGCATCAACATTGATATAGACCATTCCTTCCGGCGGCGGAGACCAACGAGGCAAAGAGGCAGCCTCACGCCTAGTAGAAGAACCTGGTTTAAACAATGTGCAGTTCGATCATCTCGACATAAGCTTTGCACTGCTCAGCAACGCTGTGTGGGTGTCTCGAAGGTTCACCGTTTCTCACAGAGTTCCGAGCCGTCCATAGGTGCCACACACCAACAACCAGCACCATTCTTTCTCTGTCAGTAGATCTTGACAAAAAATCAAAGACCCATGATTTGGAACAGACGAAGCTTTTACGTCTCAAATGGAAACCATAGAGATGCTTAATCACCCGCCAGAACTCCTTCGCATATTGACAGAATAGAAAACAATGGGCTGCCGTCTCCTCCCGGCCACAGACGCTACAGGCTGCTGATGCAGGGATGTGGCGCCGGACCAACTGAGAACCTGACGGAAGACAATCATGGGCAAAACGCCAGATATTAATCTTCATCTTCCCTGGTGCCTTTATTGCCCACAATTTCTTCCAAAAAGCAGAATCATCCTGCAAAGCCGAGTGTGAGCCCCGACCCTTCTTGCTCTGATCCAGAAAAAACTTTTCATTCCTTGCAAGGTGATATGCCGAGCGGACAGTATACTCGCCATACTTTGTCAGAGGCCACGACAGAAAATCGTCGCCGCCTCGCTGACTGATTGGAATTTCAAGAACCCGATTCGCTACTGATGGCGTGTATTTCACACGTTCGTTGGGCAACCCCAAGAGGAAGGTATGATGCGCACAGCAGCAAGTTTTCCCTCAGAAAGAAACCAAGGTTTATCGAACCAGGAGGAGCCAAGAAGCACGTTGAAGGTTGATGGCGGCGGGATGTAGTGCGGCGCAACACCGGAGATTCCGGCGCCAACGTGGAACCCGCACAACACAACCAAAGTACTTTGCCCCAACGAAACAAGTGAGGTTGTCAATCTCACCGGCTTGCTGTAACAAAGGATTAACCGTATTGTGTGGAAGATGATTGTTTGCAGAGAAAATAGTAAAAACAAGTATTGCAGCAGATTTGTATTTCAGTATTAAAGTTCACTAGCGGTGTCTCTCCCATAAGATAAATAGCATGTTGGGTGAACAAATTACAGTTGGGCAATTGATAAATAAAGAAGGCATGACAATGCACATACATATCATGATGAGTATAGTGAGATTTAATTGGGCATTACGACAAAGTACATAGACCGCCATCCAACTGCATCTATGCCTAAAAAGTCCACCTTCGAAGTTATCATCCGAACCCCCTCCAGTATTAAGTTGCTAACAACGGACAATTGCATTAAGTATTGCGCGTAATGTAACTAGTGACTACATCCTTGAACATAGCACTAATGTTTTATCCCTAGTGGCAACAAGACATCCATAACTTTAGTGGTTCTTGTCACTCCTCCGCATTCACGGAGGCATGAACCCACTATCGAGCATAAATACTCCCTCTTGGAGTTACTAGCATCAACTTGGCCAAAGCATCTACTAATAACGGAGAGCATGCAAGATCATAAACAACACATAGACATAGTCTTGATAATCAACATAACAAGTATTCTCTATTCATCGGATCCCAACAAACGCAACATATAGAATTACGGATAGATGATCTTGATCATGTTAGGCAGCTCACAAGATCCGACAATGATAGCACAATGGGGAGAAGACAACCATCTAGCTACCGCTATGGACCCATAGTCCAGGGGTAGACTACTCACACATCACACCGGAGGCGACCATGGCGGCGTAGAGTCCTCCGGGAGATGATTCCCCTCTCCGGCGAGGGTGCCGGAGGCGACCTCCTGGATCCCCCGAGATGGGATCGGCGGCGGCGGCGTCTCCGGAAGGTTTTCCGTATCGTGGCTCTCGGTACTGGGGGTTTCGTCACGGAGGCTTTAAGTAGGCGGAAGGGCAGGTCAAGAGGCGGCACGGGGGCCCCACACCACAGGGCCGCGCGGCCAAGGGGGGGGCCGCGCCGCCCTAGGGTTTGGCTCCCCCGTGGCCCCTCTTCGTCTCTCCTTCGGACTTCTGGAAGCTTCGTGAGAAAATAGGCCCCTGGGCTTTGATTTCGTCCAATTCCGAGAATATTTCCTTACTAGGATTTCTGAAACCAAAAACAGCAGAAAACAGCAGAACTGGCACTTCGGCATCTTGTTAATAGGTTAGTTCCGGAAAATGCACGAATATGACATAAAGTGTGCATAAAACATGTAGATAACATCAATAATGTGGCATGGAACATAAGAAATTATCGATACGTCGGAGACGTATCGGCATCCCCAAGCTTAGTTCTCGCTCGTCCCGAGCGGGTAAAACGATAACACGAGATAATTTCTGGAGTGACATGCCATCATAATCTTGATCATACTATTTGTAAAGCATATGTAGTGAATGCAACGATCAAAACAATATGTATGACATGAGTAAACAAGTGAATCATAAAGCAAAGACTTTTCATGAATAGCACTTCAAGACAAGCATCAATAAGTCTTGCATAAGAGTTAACTCATAAAGCAATAATTCAAAGTAAAGGTATTGAAGCAACACAAAAGAAGATTAAGTTTTAGCGGTTGCTTTCAACTTGCAACATGTATATCTCATGGATATTGTCAACATAGAGTAATATAATAAGTGCAATAAGCAAGTATGTAGGAATCAATGCACAGTTCACACAAGTGTTTGCTTCTTGAGGTGGATAGAAATAGGTGAACTGACTCAACATTGAAAGTAAAAGAATGGTCCTTCAAAGAGGAAAAGCATCGATTGCTATATTTGTGCTAGAGCTTTGATTTTGAAAACATGAAACAATTTTGTCAACGGTAGTAATAAAGCATATGCATCATGTAAATTATATCTTATAAGTTGCAAGCCTCATGCGTAGTATACTAATAGTGTTCGCACCTTGTCCTAATTAGCTTGGGTTAACACTGATCATCATTGCATAACATATGTTTCAACCAAGTGTCACAATGGGGTACCTCTATGCCGCCTGTACAAGGGTCTAAGGAGAAAGTTCGCATTGGATTTCTCGCTTTTGATCATTCTTCAACTTAGACACCCATACCGGGACAACATAGACAACGAGATAATGGACTCCTCTTTTAATGCTTTAAGCATTCAACAACAGATTAATATTCTCATAAGAGATTTGAGGTTTTATGTCCAAAGCTGAAACTTCCACCATGATTCATGGCTTTAGTTAGCGGCCCAATGTTCTTCTCTAACAATATGCATACTCAAACCATTTGATGTGAAAACCGCCCTTACTTCAGACAAGACAAACATGCATAGCAACTCACATGATATTCAACAAAGAGTTGATGGCGTCCCCGAAAACATGGTTATCGCACAACAAGCAACTTAATAAGAGATAAAGTGCATAAGTACATATTCAATACCACAATAGTTTTTAAGGCTATTTGTCCCATGAGCTATATATTGCAAAGGCGAATGATGGAAATTTAAAGGTAGCACTCAAGCAATTTACTTTGGAATGGCGGATAAATACCATATAGTAGGTAGGTATGGTGGACACAAATGGCATAGTGGTTGGCTCAAGTATTTGGGATGCATGAGAAGTATTCCCTCTCGATACAAGGTTTAGGCTAGCAAGGCTTATTTGAAACAAACACAAGGATGAACCGGTGCAGCAAAACTCACATAAAAGACATATTGAAAACATTATAAGACTCTACACCGTCTTCCTTGTTGTTCAAACTCAATACTAGAAATTATCTAGACCTTAGAGAAACCAAATATGCAAACCAAATTTTAGCATGCTCTATGTATTTCTTCATTAATGGGTGCAAAGCATATGATGCAAGAGCTTAAACATGAGCACAACAATTGCCAAGTATCACATTACCCAAGACATTTATAGCAATTACTACATGTATCATTTTCCAATTCCAACCATATAACAATTTAACGAAGGAGAAACTTCGCCATGAATACTATGAGTAGAAACCAAGGACATACTTGTCCATATGCTACAGCGGAGCGTGTATCTCTCCCATAAAGTGAATGCTAGGATCCATTTTATTCAAACAAAACAAAAAAAACAAAAACAAACCGACGCTCCAAGAAAAAGCACATAAGATGTGGTCGAATAAAAATATAGTTTCGGGGAGGAACCTGATAATGTTGTTGATGAAGAAGGGGATGCCTTGGGCATCCCCAAGCTTAGACGCTTGAGTCTTCTTGATATATGCAGGGGTGAACCACGGGTGCATCCCCAAGCTTAGAGCTTTCACTCTCCTTGATCATGTTGCATCATACTCCTCTCTTGATCCTTGAAAACTTCCTCCACACCAAACTCGAAACAACTCATTAGAGGGTTAGTGCACAATATAAATTGACATATTCAGAGGTGACACAATCATTCTTAACACTTCTGGACATTGCATAATGCTACTGGACATTAGTGGATCAAAGAAATTCATCCAACATAGCGAAAGAGGCAATGCGAAATAAAAGGCAGAATCTGTCAAAACAGAACAGTTCGTATTGACGAATTTTAAAATGGCACCAGACTTGCTCAAATGAAAATGCTCAAATTGAATGAAAGTTGCGTACATATCTGAGGATCATGCACGTAAATTGGCATAATTTTCTGAGCTACCTACAGGGAGGTGGACCCAGATTCGTGACAGCAAAGAAATCTGGAACTGCGCAGTAATCCAAATCTAGTACTTACTTTTCTATCAACGGCTTAACTTGGCACAACAAAACACAAAACTAAGATAAGGAGAGGTTGCTACAGTAGTAAACAACTTCCAAGACACAAAATAAAAACAAAGTACTGTAGGTAAAAACATGGGTTGTCTCCCATAAGCGCTTTTCTTTAACGCCTTTCAGCTAGGCGCAGAAAGTGTGTATCAAGTAACATCGAGAGATGAAGCATCAACATCATAATTTGTTCTAATAATAGAATCAAAAGGTACCTTCATTCTCTTTCTAGGGAAGTGTTCCATACCTTTCTTGAGAGGAAATTGATATTTTATATTACCTTCCTTCATATCAATGGTAGCACCAACGGTTCGAAGAAAAGGTCTTCCCAATATAATGGGACAAGATGCATTGCATTCAATATCCAAGACAACAAAATCAACGGGAACAAGATTATTGTTAACGGTAATGCGAACATTATCAACTTTACCCAAAGGTTTCTTTGTAGAATGATCAGCAAGATTAACATCCAAATAACAATTTTTCGGCGGTGGCAAGTCAAGCATATTATAAATTTTCTTAGGCATAACGAAATACTTGCACCAAGATCACATAAAGCATTACAATCAAAATCTTTAACCTTCATCTTAATGATGGGCTCCCAACCATCCTCTAGCTTTTTAGGAATAGAGGCTTCGCGCTCTAGTTTCTCTTCTCTAGCTTTTATGAGAGCATTTGTAATATGATGCGTGAAAGCCAAATTTATAGCACTAGCATTAGGACTTTTAGCAAGTTTTTGCAAGAACTTTATAACTTCAGAGATGTGGCAATCATCAAAATTCAAACCATTATAATCTAAAGCAATGGGATCATCATCCCCAATGTTGGAAAAAATTTCAGCGAGCTTTATCACGAGCGGTTTCAGAGTTTAGCAGTTTCGGGCGGTTTTCGCGCTTTGCATTAGAAGTGGAAACATTGCTAACACCAATTCTTTTATTAGTATTAGTAGGAGGTGCAGCAACATGTGTAGCATTAGCATTACTAGTGGTGGTAATAGTCCAAACTTTAGCTATATTCTTCTCTTTAGCTAGTTTTTCATTTTCTTCTCTATCCCACCTAGCACGCGAGTTCAGCCATTAATCTTATATTCTCATTAATTCTAACTTGAATGGCATTTGCTGTAGTAGTAATTTTATCATGATAATTCTCATTAGGCAAAACTTTTGATTTCAAAAGATCAACATCAGAGGCAAGACTATCAACTTTAGAAGCAAGTATATCAATTTTCCCAAGCTTTTCTTCAACAGATTTGTTAAAAGCAGTTTGTGTACTAATAAATTCTTTAAGCATGGCTTCAAGTCCAGGGGTGAACTCCTATTATTGTTGTAAGAATTCCCATAAGAATTACCATAGCCGTTGCCATTATTATAAGGATATGGCCTATAGTTGTTACTAGAATTGTTCCGGTAAGCATTGTTATTGAAATTATTATTTTTAATGAAGTTTACATCAACATGTTCTTCTTGTGCAACCAATGAAGCTAATGGAACATTATTAGGATCAATATTAGTCCTATCATTCACAAGCATAGACATAATAGCATCAATCTTATCACTCAAGGAAGAGGTTTCTTCGACGGAATTTACCTTCTTACCTTGTGGAGCTCTTTCCGTGTGCCATTCAGAGTAGTTGATCATCATATTATCAAGAAGCTTTGTTGCTTCACCAAGAGTGATGGACATAAAGGTACCTCCAGCAGCTGAATCCAATAAATTCCGTGAAGAAAAATTTAGTCCTGCATAGAAGGTTTGGATGATCATCCAAGTAGTCGATCCATGGGTTGGGCAATTTTTAACCGAGAGATTTCATTCTTTCCCAAGCTTGAGCAACATGTTCAGTATCTAATTGTTTAAAATTCATTATGCTACTCCTCAAAGATATAATTTTAGCAGGGGGATAATATCTACCAATAAAAGCATCCTTGCATTTAGTCCATGAATCAATACTATTCTTAGGCGAGAGATAGCAACCAATCTTTAGCTCTTCCTCTTAATGAGAAAGGGAACAATTTTAGTTTAATAATATCACCATCTACATCTTTATATTTTTGCATTTCACATAGTTCAACAAAATTATTAAGATGGGCAGCAAGCATCATCGGAACTAACACCGAGAAAATTGCTCTCGCATAACAAGATTCAGTAAAGCAGGTTTAATTTAAAAGAATTCTGATGTAGTAGCAGGTGGAGCAATAGGTGTGCATAAGAAATCATTATTATTTGTGGTTGTGAAGTCACACAACTTAGTATTTTCAGCGTTGGCCATTTTAGCAACAGTAAATAAAGCAAACTAGATAAAGTAAATGCAAGTAAACTAATTTTTTTGTGTTTTCAATATAGCAAACAAGATAGCAAATAAAGTAAAACTAGCAACTAATTTTTTTGTATTTTGATTTAGTGCAGCAAACAAAGTAGTAAATA